>NW_028301564.1:24245000-24545000 GCF_042242905.1 Orbicella faveolata | reverse complement strand
TGACTTGGCGTCGTCTTCGGCGTCGCCGTCGTCGTCGTCGATGCTTATGTTCCCTTACAGATCACAGAAGACGTCAAAATGTGGTGAGAACATCAGTGACGCACTCGGCAATCGCCTCGTGTGCCACTTTTTTGTTCTTACCACATTTTGACTTCGTCTGTGATCTATTACTGAACAGACGTACGGCGACTTGGAACCTATTTGTTAAATTATGTCAAGTAAGGTCAGTGGATCTGTACGTTGTACAGACAAACACAGACACAGTCGCAAAAATAGGACTAACTTGTACATTAGTTATTCAGCCTTTTCTATATTATAATAAATGAACTTGTCAAAAACAAATTTTATCTGCTAACGTTTTTTGCCGAAGAGGGCTTGCCGCTTCCTCCTACATACGAAACGCTATAATCCACCAAACCCGCGTCAGATAAATCAACTGATATATTTCTCCGGATTTCGACCAAACATATTTCAATGTAATCATTTCTCTCATTTTTCTTCCGGATGGAGATTTCATTTTAGGTATGCTTTGCAAATTGGAATGCAAATGTTTTCCTTTAATTATGACCGAATAAAACAAAATAAATGTCAGTGAAATAAAGAAAGTAATTACTGAACGTAGTTTCTTGTCAGCGACAGCATTTCGTCAATAAAAGCGAGTCAATGTTTTGAGAACTCATTTCCCAACAAGGATGTTTGGCTTAGGTCGGGATAACGTTACAAGTCAATTTTGCATAATTATAACGGCAGACTTAGTTTCTGTTTTATCCTTAAGAAGTTTTAGTGCGGAACGTCTTTTCAAGGTCAAAACTTACAAATAGAACCGTTAGCTCGCCAACAAAAAAAGCCATAGGCAAGCACTTTGTGCATCTCGAAAAGTTTACCTAAAATTTTTCAAGTTCGTCGTTTGTAATCCGTGTCAATCTTCTCCATCATTAACCATCCTTGTTTCTTTGTGGTTTATTTTTTCTCTTTAGTGTGCTTCTATCTAAGGGAACTATGATTTTCAGGTTTGCTTCAGATCAATTTATAGGCAATTGTATACGTGACCAAAATAACTCAAAATACCGTGACTTAGCTTCTTTAATTTACTTCTTGATAGCTCTCCTCGCTTCACCTCCTGTAACAGAACAAAGTACGTTTAGCAGACTTGATCTAGGGTAAGTGGCGACCGATTTCCGAAACAACGAGCGACGAAGGTTTGAGCTTTTAGAGGGGTCCGGGGCCATAAAATGTAAATGTAAATGTAAATCGTATTTACAGTGGTCATGCACTTAGCTATACAAGCACTAAGCTTAGCTAGTTTACAGGCATGCCACTGAAGCAAAGGAAACAAATATTTGAAATAAACGTAACATAGTTAAAAATCCCAACTGGTAGGAGGCAAACCAGTTGGCTATTTCCAAAGCGTGACCGAGGATTTGAACTCGGAACTACCGAATGGAGGCCTTGAACCCTGGACCTCCGGATTACAACTACAGCGCCCTAAACCACTCGGCCACGCTGCCTCCTTCACAGGAGGCAGCCTGGCCGAGTGGAATTGTTTTGGATTTTAACTCCCTGAAGCCATCTTTCCTAGGTTTCTGAGTCATTCTGAAACCGGTATGGACGGGGTTTTTTTACGACACTAATCACTCTGTTGAGAAATTTTCCTTTAACTTGCTACACAACGCACATAATCTTTGACCAACCCAGTACAAATGATAACCCGGCAGAACTGATCAAGACGCAAATAGCGGCTGGCAACTTCGTCGCGCAAATTTAAATTAAATTTTGGACATTACTTTACTGGTAGCTAGCTGAACACTGCCGGTTAGTCCTATTTTTGCGACTGTGTCTGTGTTTGTCTGTGTGCCCGACCTGAAGACGTAAAATATCTTTTCTCTGGCTGCCTGGAACTTCGAACTGTAAGCATACGGGTTATTTTAGGAGGTCACTACCCCTAATATTTGGCTATTAAATTTTAGAAACGTCTGCCTCTGGGGTAGAATAATTATTGTTGTTGTTGAATTGAATTTGCAAACTGCTACTGGATCATTGCACTGCATGCAACATGATTCCAAAACTGCTCGCAAGAAAAAACATTCGGTTTGACTTAAGGTGTTTTCGCGCTGTGACAACCATGTCTCATTCCTTTATCGGTGACTCAAGTGACGGAATAGTTACTTTGAATTGTAAAGAAGTCAAATTCATTGTATAGTACTGTCAAAAAAAACGTGACGAGTCTTTCAGAATACGAGAGAAATGTCGAACACACCTGCATGCACAAATAACTACAGCTTTATATCTTGGCGTGGTACGTAGATTTATACCCGTTAAAAAGTAATAGATATACGGTCTGGTTCTTGACTTTGAAAAAAAACTCGAGTTATTTATTATGCGGAAAAGGGTTTTAGAACAGCTGAATGCCGGGTTATTAAGATGTTATTGTTGTCTTTATTTTACTTCCACTAAATGTTACCAGTGTCTCTTATCATCATTATTAACCATAGCTAAAAATAGATAGATAGATAGATAGATAGATAGATAGATAGATAGATAGATAGATAGATAGAAACTTTATTAAGAATGTCATCAACCACCTAGCTGGGGAAAAACTCCCCTACTAATACGGGGACATAACAAAAACGAGTTAAATTAGAAAAAAAAAAAAAAAAAAAAAAAAACCCTATACCTATTTACAATAGTAAAATTTAAATCCAACCTTGATTATCCCGGTTTGAACAGATTGATTGTTAAGGGGAAGTGGAATAACGATGCCCGCCAGAACTAAACGAACCCTGCAAATATCTTTCCTCGTTGACGAAATAAGAGTTTACAGAGATAGGAGGCAAATAATTCACTGGAATAATGGTCACTTATTCTTACTTTGTGAAATGTGCGCAGGTATCTATCATTGTAACGTAATGGTTTAAGTCGTTCGCTCTGTAATAGTTATATACTATCAGCCGGTTTTTTTCCTTTCATTTTTTGCTTATTCTTTGCTAATACAGATAGCTCAAGCAGCTTTCGATTACATAAAACTAAGAGAGGAAATCTTTAAACAAACAAAAGGAATAGCTGTAACGTAAACATGCCAATAAACAAGTACACAGTAAAGCAATATATCTTTGTTTTTACGTTTCTACGGTCAGTATACTTTTTATAAATTATTTAATGTATATGTCGTCTTTGGAAATGCATTTGAAAGCAGCAGTTAAAATAATTATTTTCGTCAATAACATCGTTCAAAAACGTAATTTCTTAATATCAAACTCCCTCGGTACGTTTTATCGTGTCACTTTGAAACCGCTGTTTGGCGCTCGCTTAAAGTGTCATTTGGAACAACCTCCCTGTTTTTCCTCCAGAAAGCTAGCACTCGCAGGAACTCCGATCTGAAGGCTTTATTCATGACGCCATATATGAAAGGGTTGAGGGAGCAACTTCCAAAGCCGAGATATATGTATAACAAGAAGACCTGCCGTGGAATAACGGCTTTTTGCCCCGTGTACGAATCGACTTGGTCTATAACAGCGATAGGTCCCCAGCAAAGAATGAAGCCCAGTACAGATGCAAATAGTACCTTTGTTATTTTCACTTCTTCCACGTTCAAGCGAAGAATCGATCCTCTTCTCGCGTTGTTCATCTCTTGATTGTGTTTTTTGATAGTTTTAAAAATGTTGTAATACGCGAAGGAAATAATTCCGATGGGAATAGCGATGTAAAACACATCTAAATATGCCATGTAACCCATGTCAAGTTCCGGGGATTTGAAGTTCATAAAACAGATAACTTTGCCGTAATGTACGATAAATGTCGCCCATTGAGCCATCGATGAAAGCCCCGCACCGAGAGCAGCGAAAAGTGTAATAACAATGACGGAAAGAAAAGTGGATCTGACTTTGAAATGCTTACGGTAAAGATTTGGTTTCACCACGTGAAAATATCGGTTCACTGCGGTTGCAGTCATGAGTAACAAAGAGTAGAGCGCAAAGAAGAAACAAAAAAATCCCTGGAAATGGCAGGCAGCCTCGCCGAATGGCCAGTGGCCTGTAACGAGAAGAACTACAGACATAGGCATGCACAGGACCGCCATGAGAGCATCTGATATGGCTAAGGTCACTACATAGATGTTTGGTAAAGTGCGAAGTCTTTGGTTACGGTATACAGCCCAGCAAACCATTACGTTACCAGTGAAGGCCAGAAAGTTGATGATCATCATTAAACCACTTTCCAACACAAGTAAACCATCTTTGCGTTCCTGCAGCTCAAGAGAAAGTATTTCTTGTTCTGCTGTGGCCATTTTAAACGGAGCTGCAATCTTTCTAACTCATCGATCGACGCGTGAACGAAGTAATGACTTGAAACTGCTGTTTCCTCAGTGATGTTTACCGAGTTTTCTAATTTAGCATTTGTTCACCTGGACTGGTTAATCACTTAAAGGAATTTACCACGAGCTTATATCAAAGGTGCGAGACCTGTGCTCAATGCGTAATGAAGACGCTGTTCAATGTCAAGGAAACCAAATGTTTTCTTATTGATTCAGAGCAAAATTTTGCATCTTTGATTTGAATGCGAACAGGTGCATGTTGATTGAGAATGCTTATCGCTTGTTTATTGTCAAGCTTTTTAATTTCGTTTCGTGCTAGGGGTGTTAATTTTATGTCAGAATCAGCAGTTAATTTGCGGTCGAGAGATTCATTTTAGCAGCCGTACGCGTCCGCGGTTTCTGGTGCCTTTTTTGTAAAATGACATTTTTTGGTCGCAACCACTTTAAATTTAAAATTGACTTCTCAGGAGATTCCTCCAGCTTTATAATTAAAAGTTTATTTGCCGTGTAAAGGAAATGCTTTGAAGGGAACAAGTGGTTGCATAGAAGCACGTCGCTTTGTTTGTGAAATGGTGCTAGTGAGGAACCACAAGGTTGGCCTGAAAAACGAAAAGTTCTCTTTAGAAATTTCACAACAGTAAAAAAAAATCCTTTAAAATATCGCAGGAAAACGTGGAACTTTTATATAGAGGAGTCGAAACGAAGATGTCATATCTTAAACTTTCACCGCAGCACAGTGCAAAGTGTTTAAGTGTTAGTGCGGATATTAAAACGAGGAGTAAATTATTCTTAAATCTATTTTTAGCAGTTAAATTTTCCTTCAAAAAGACTTTACTTCAGCGATGTAAAAAAATATTTTTTTCTCAGGATGTTCAGCCAAGCAGGTTTAAATTACGTGATTTTTTTGCTCGGGCCAATCCTTTTCTTATTTGATATCAGAATGATTATTGAAAGTTTGCGTTTTTTGGCAAATGCAAGAGGTTTCGTACCAAGAATGTATTCATCTGATTTTCGACACGGTGAGTTCCCTGTATCTTGCCGTAAACGAAGTAAAAAGTAAAGGGTAACCTTACTCTAAAGAAAATCTTATTTGTTAATGACACAATGTAGCGAAGAAGGTGTAACGAAACCCAGAGCATTCAGGCCATTAATAGTATGTTTACATTCCGTGGAATTAGTAAATAATACAAGAAAAAAATGAAAGCTATTTACATTTTCACGGCAAACGCGTAACTACTCACTTTTCCGTACAAACGGCAAACGTCATGTGACAAAGTTGGAGTCTTTCGTTGGCGAGAAAAACAATCGTGGTGCTCAATCCAGCTATTATTTCCAATTGCTTGGTAATTTTCTTATCGAATCGTTCCCGGCGATTTTCTTGTGAGCTCCGGAAGCAAAATACATTGTTGATTTTTCAACTGAAGCAGCAATTATCTTAGTGTCACCGCCCTAATGAAGCATAATATTTCGATTTTGTTTATATATTGGAGAGGATCATCGATATTTTCTATTTATTGCGCTTTGGATAGAAGTCAGTTTATCTTTAATTACGATATTGTTATGCTAGATCTAAGCACTATGAGCCTGTTCTCACGTGTTCAATCGACTTCGAGCTGGCTTTTTCGCTAAAGCTGCGTGCGAATCAGTTATATCTGTTCCTGTACGCTACCGGGGTAACCGGACGCAAAACGTGTGTTTCCATAGCAGTAAACAGCCAGATGTACTCTCCTAGTCCATCCCGGGTTCATTGGGTGTTCTCCATTGTGAAATTCTCCATGGTACTCCGATAATTTGGAAACGTCTGTTTTTTTACACTGAGTGGAAAAAGCCACTCTCCTTGTTCGAGAGCATGGCACAAACTTTCAAGTTTCTGGGGAACGTTCAACTCTTCAAACTTGAACTACACTCTTCTTTTGATGCCCAGGTTGAATATTCTCATTTTTTCTGCAGACTTTAGGCTGAAATATTCTTCAGTGTGTACAATCTTAACCCTGCATGTATTTCAGTTAAATAAAATCGCTCCAGGAATTTTCCCATCAAATAGAACTGTATAGTGCTTGTATCGTGTTACATTGTGCACGTGCTTTATCGCCTTGCCTTATACGTAGATAAGTTTTAATCGTTTTGTTCTGAGCTTGCTTTGTTAGTAAAAAGAAGAAATTTACCATACTTTTCATTTGTAAAATAAAGTTCATTTAAAAACATGTTATTTTACTGCTTTTAATTTTCCATCGAAACATCATCAAATTCAAAACCTCGGGTATATTCTTAACATATTCTTAAAATTTCGCTAATTGCAGCCCAAAAATTTCTTCTGAAACAAAAGTGTTAAATCATAGGCTAGGCTTCTGCGCAATTTTGTTTTGTGCGTCTGGTTTCTGCTTTTTTATTCCTTGTTGGGTCGTCTTAACCTGAATTATCCTTTTTGGTTTAGACTTGTCTCCGAGAAAATGCATTACATGGTACCTACCCAGTTATTACAGAAGTTATTACGGGAGTTATTACTATTAAATAAAACTAATCTCAGCAACCCGCAAAACACGATTATTGTGGTTTTAAAAGTAAATCACAGGCAAGGTTAGGCGGAGTTAGGGTTTACACCTCAGCCACCCTCTTGATTTCGCACTTAACAGCAATATGAGCACTTGGAAGGATGACAAGCAGGTGAAAGAGAAGAAACTTTACACATCCAAGAATATTTTATAGCTTCACGCCTAATAATTTACCTATTGTTTTGACAGTTGTAGTTATAATCATGTTCTTGCTTTCTGAGTGGGAGGGCCGGATGAGAAATACTGTTAAAATATACCCTGGGCTTGTGTGCGGTATAACAAAAAAAAAAGTTCTTAATGAGCCAATAAAAGCAACATCTAGCAGTATTAGAGACGTTTTTTTTTTTTCGTTCAGTAGAACAAGAAACATAAGGGACAAGTAAGGAGACTAATACGCGAAGCACGGAGGTCATTGTATGAATCTTCCTCGTAATGAAAAATCTAATAATAATAATAATAATAATAAAAATATACCAGAGGAACACAATTAAAACCCTTTGACTTTGGATAAGTTTGAAGCCTGTCTAAGAAATGCTCTCTGCGTTTCGGCGTTCAATAACTGTTGAACACTTAAAACACGAAACAGTAGATACGAGAGTACGAATTGCGATTGCAGTAACAAAACAAGGAAAGTGAAGAATGATCATCGCAGTAAATTTTCCAATTTAAGCAATTGGAAAGAAGAAGCCTGAAAAAAATCAGGGCTTCAACGGGATTCGAACCCGTGACCTCCGCGTTACCGGTGCGATGCTCTACCAACTGAGCTATGAAGCCACACATTGGGAGCGAGGTCAATTGATTGAGTTCATATCTTCCCGTGAGGAGTGAAATGATGTGAAGTATATATGAAATAATTCATATTTGAACTGCGATTGTAGAGAGTCAAATGCTTTGTAAAGGAATAGTTTTAAGTTTCGGCGCATGTGCACTCGTGAGTCCACGCTATTTCGTCGTTTCTGAACCAGTCAGTCAGTGGAAACTCGTGTGTCTGCCTAGAGTATGAATACTTCGGGCCGAGGAACAAATTCGATGGTCAATACCAATTCGACATTTTCTTTGTGAATCCGTCAACTGGTATATTCCATCATTTCTAAAACACATTTCGAAAGAGAAAATGCAACTTTATGCATAAACACGGAACACACAAACGAAATTGTGCATATCACCTCTATCACCACGACTGACCGCGAAAGTTCCAAAGGCAGATTTCCATTTGCTTCAGCTGCTCGTTTCCGATTGTTTCATAAACAACTAGGGTTGGGCTCTCATTATGGCTTGCACCTACGTGAAGCGGTGAAACCATCGCTTGATATGAAATTAATTTTGTAAAAAACTTGTGAGCATACTGATTGCGCGCTCTAAATGTGCGTGCGGGCCGGACTCGGCTCGTGTCGGCCTGTCTGACTCAAGCAACATACATGGTTCTCTGTTGTGACTGGCTCATATTAAAGGAGGGCAGCTTTCATGTTATTATAAACAAGGGTGCAGAGTAGTGAAACGCGACCTCAGGTCTATAATGCACGAACGCATATTTTGACCTAAATTCCAAATTTAAAACAAATGGAGGAATTCAACAGCTTCCATTCCGAAACTCATCCGAGGCATTCCGAATTTTCCGAAGATCACCCGTGGAGTTTCGACGATTTTCGTTCGTGACAAGAAGAATTTTGAATATATGCAGTATTTTGTTACTCGACGCGGTCCATGGCAATGCTTCACGCTTTTGGCTCTCAGGCTACACTTCAAACTAAGTATGTTTGCGTGACTCACTGAGTATCACCAATGCGCTGCGAGCTCTGAAGAGAGTCACGCGAGTCACACAATCTATTATAAGGAGGGATTTTCAGTTAGAATTTTGTGTAAAGTACCGTAGGTTAGAGAATTGATGTCAAACATAAATTACTAATTTCGACTTCTTTCGCTCCGCAGAAGAATTCCAGAGAGCTGTTTATATATCTACTGGGCAAATGCTCGATTCGTACGTGGTACACACAGTGTTTGAGCTGTTCGACAAAGACGGTGAGATACACAGCACTTAACTCGCTACATGTTACAGGCTTAAGAACGTTTGTACCAATCCCTGGGATAGAAGGAGAGTAGTCAAGTACACGGTTTATGGGTTTCTGTAGGATGAAGTAACTTAATCCATCACACCCATTCCTCTTCCCAGTACACGTACACATGGAAAGAGGCAATGTGAGAGAAGCGTGTCTCCCCCAACAACACAACACAATAACCCTGGCCAGGGCTTGAACTCAGACTGCTCGATCTCGCAAACTAACCACTGTGCCTCCCGGTGCCAATGAAGAGGAACCCGTTATTCATTTCCTGTTTCACGAGTGACCCTGAGTGTAAGCCCTGCTACATGTATATAATGGTAAAGTTAAGTGGTCCATACGGCCAAAGCTTATCCAGGTTGCTGTAGTATTAAACGACTAGGAGTATTTTTACTCACCCTGGTTACCCCAGCCCCCTCCCACCTCCCAGTATTAAATTCGCAAGTACCTATTTATATACATGGGTGTAGAGGTACAGTGTAGCCCAAATGTCCTCGAACCCAGACCGTTCGATCCGCGCCTCCATGATACATGTATATTTAACCAATATATTCCATGTTGCCGTGCGTCTGTTCAGTAATAGATCACAGATGACGTCAAAATGTGGTAAGAACAAAAAAGTGGCGCATGAGGCGATAGCAGAGTGTGCCACTGATGTTCGGCAACATGGAATCTATCTGTTGTATAATAAAGAAACCCCAAAAAATGTTTATGGCGTCATGTATACATCTGCCCTCCAGTAGATCATAAGTAAGGGCCAATCAAAATGTGAGAATAATTTGACTAATAATGTAAATAGTCATAGAAGATGTTCATAGTAAATAGCCATTTCGGCACCTAGTGGTTTAAGGACGTTCGCGGTAATTGTTTTTGCGCAGCCTTACTGCGCACGCAAATTCACTCGCCACGTCATGCATGAGAGCGCGCGCTAAGTAATAAAATGAGCAATGATAGGGTAGATGGTCATTGCTATAGCTTTGCCTGGATTTAACGACCTTGGACGTTCGGTGACCCCTATTTTTCTTTTGATAGATCATTCATTTTCTCTACCGATCTTCTACGTTTAGCGAAAAAATGATGAAAATCTCTCCACTAGAAGTTTGAATTTTTTGCAAAAAGCATCATCGAATTCCGTTCTTTTTAACTCTTCTTTTATCTGTGCGACGGTTTCAAATGCCTCTTGAAGGGTTAAGTTTTGTGAAAACGTGGGTAAAAATTGGAATTATTTACGCAACAGACCACTTCTAAAAATATGAGTGAGATCGTTTGCCTCCGTTGACTCACCTTCGATACTTTTAACTATAAACCACTGTAGGCCATGCTGAATTACGTGCGCCAATTTTTCAAAATCAGGGTAGTTTTCCACACGCTTTATCTCTGAAACGAAGTCGGTGAACCCCAATTTTTTTGCATTTCTGACACAAGTAACTCATTATCTGACTGCGGTAAAAATTGAAAAAAAATCTATCGCCTGGAAATTTTTCGCACGAACGTTCTTAAGTGCCTGGTCTTAACTCCAGTTTGATACTGTTTTAGCTTGACCATACTGAGCTTGAATCTTATGACGTCAAATATTTCTGATTGCAAAGCAAAATAGCTTTTGTTTGCGATCATGGGAGCAAGCATGTGACGTCATAAGATCCAAAATGGCCGCGCTGGAAATGTAAAACCAAAATGGATATTTTTTTTCTTATTCTTTTTCCATTCCTTCCAATTAATGATATAAATGCTGAACTTGTCAGTATTTAGACAACGTGCTAAACCTTTTAATGGTAATTTGCTTAAGTAATCAAGGGTTCCTTTGCATTCCTGGAGTTAAATAAACGGCTCTACGGCTGAATATTTGATCTCGTCTTTTCACCGTCCTCTGTCCTCTAGGTGATGGTAAATTAAGTTATGGCGAGTTTATAGAACTGATGAAGGACCGCATCAACCGTGGATTCAGGGTAAGCTGACAAACAATGTAAAGGGTTTTGATGATAGCAAAATTCATCATTTGTGGCTGAAAGGAACAACGTTGAAACATACTCTTGTTCCCTTCCCCCCCCCCCCCCACCCCCCCACCGCTCTCTACCTGTGGAAGGAAAGCAGTTTGGTATGATCTGAATGGACGTGAAATCTGATTTGGTCGGAAGTTAGACTGGCGCAAATAGAAAATGTTTTACCAATGCTGAGAATATCTAGGATTTCAGAGAAGTTGATATTTTGACTTGTCTGACGGTCTTTCAGTAGCTTGGCTTACAGAACGGTTTGATCACAGCAAACAAAGCAACGGCCATAGCAAAAGACCTTTACTCTAGCACAATAACAAGCTCACCAGGCCAGTCTTTCAGTTCCTTGTTCGCTCGTGAAGTAACGTAAGCCGCATCGACAATGGTGCGTAAACAGGGAAGCTTAACACGGTCGTTCCGTTGCGAAACCACCTACTAGAAAAGAAGAAAGCTGTCCCCCGAGACAATAAAATTTGGTAAGCTTTAGTGCTGATGAAACACTGCAGCGCCCCAAGCATTGAGGAAGTGGCGCAGAGCATTTTCGACGTGCTAAATTAACATGTGAAAGAGGAGGTTGGAGTTAAGTTTTGACACGTAGTTATGTTAACGATCCTAAATTCTCCCACGTCATTGTAAATTATCGATCTGTTTCCTCGTCCATGCGAAGTTCCTCGTACATGTGCCTGTCGTCGAAATAGGTTTCCATATGACCGCTGCGAAAACGTTGAGCGATCCTAACGACTAACGTTCGTTAAGATAGAGGTAAAGTCAATCGCATATATAAATAAATCAAACAAGAAAGACCGTGTTTTACCACATTTCTAAACATTTCTAGGAGAGAGTTGAAACTAAGACATGTAGCGGAGGATCTTTGACGAACTTCGTGATGTTTGGAAACATGGTAAAACACTGTCTCGTTTGTTCGATGCATCTCCTCAATCAAGACTAAGGACGCGGTAGAGTGACCAAAAATAGTCACAATCTATGCTAATTAATATCAGATATCCAGACTCTGCTGTGGTTATGAATTCCTTTGTTTAAACTTGATGAATTGGCAATGAGTTTGAGAGTCGTTGAATAACACTCTGAAGCGGATTAATCGCTATCGAGTGGATGTTACGGTGATCACAGAATCAACCATGCTATCACCTGGATATGTATTTCTCTTAGGATAGCGCTCTTCCTCCTTTCAACAACCATGCCCAGTGTCTTTGCAAAGTGCAGGTGCTTAGAATTAACGCTGTTTTGCTCAAGGAAGATGTTAAAAAGGAACTAATGACGAGAAAAGCCGTCTCCGGGGGAAGAGTGTTGGTTGCATAGCAATACCTAAACGTGTTCTAAACATCCGCTTGTGAAGTAGACTTCCTCGTTTTGAGATGTCACTTCCTCGTCTGAGAAATTCAGCACGCAATGTGTTTCCGGAAATGTAACAGCAAACATGAGATTCCTTTAATTTACACGGCTAGTTTCAGTACAAGATGACGACCACGAGCTCGGACTCGTACAAGCGCTTATATTGGTGTGAGTTATATAACGTACCTTGCGAGAGTTTTTTATTGTTTCAAAGAGGTCGAGTTCAAGTGAAAGACTCTAGTGGAGAGAATAAATCTTTTACTGTATCTGTTTCGTGACTTTTTGAAATTGTCAAAAACGTGAAGAGTCTTGGCTCGCTTCCTCGTAATTGGTATTTTAATATGTTTTCTGTGGAGGTCAAGTGTGAAGTAGTTACTGAGACAGTAAATTTTTTACTGTATGTATTTCGTGACTTTTGAAATTGTCAAGAACGTGAAGAGTCTTGGCTCGCTTCCTCGTAATTGGTATTTTAATGTGTTTTCTTTGGAGGTCAAGTGTGAGGTTCTTGCTAAGAGAATTAATCTTTTACTGTATCTATTTCGTGACTTTTTAAAATTGTCAAGAACGTGGAGAGCCTTGGCTCGCTTCCTCGTAATTGGAATTCTGATGTGTTTTCTGTGGAGGTCAAGTATGAGGTACTTGCTAAGAGAGTAAATCTTTTACTGTATCTATTTCGTATCTATTTCGCATCTTTTTCACATTGTCAAAAGTGTCAGATGCCTTGGCAAGCTTAATTATCATTTTTCGTTAGTTTATTTCAGAATCTAGCTTTGCTTTTGTGCTTTAAAGGCTTGTTCCATCATATTAGTGTGAGATCAATTCTTTGTACGTGAGCACAAATCTGTTTCTTAGCCCGTTGCTGTAGGAAATCGTGTGTTCGAGATTTGGTTGGAGTGTTGGCGCTTGTTCGGACAGTAATCTTCGTAACACAGTAACTAATTAACTATTTAACTAATTATTGTCATTGCAGTGATGTCTTAAGTGTGCAGTCATAGCTTATTTCCTTTTAGTTTCAGTAACAATTAGATCCCTGCTGTGTGGGTTGTTCAAGTGCGTTACTAATTAAATGATAAGTGTTACTGTCGAGTCCTAATCATTGTGATCACCTGGAAAACGTGTATACAAACACTAGTGTGAGGGTAGATCACATCTAATGACAAGTGAGATGCACTCCGAGTTTTTAGGGCCATTGTTGCTGTAATGCTCTCGTTTTCAAGCCTGGGTCAGTGGGTTAAGACTCTTAATTCGTTAATCTTTTAATGTATCTATTTCACGTGTTGTTCATTAATCAATTTCACGTCTCATTTGTGGAAAGGATGTGGAGTGTCATAGCCATTTCCTGTCAGGTGTGGCAATTCACGTTGAGTGGTGTAATATGAGTTGAAGTGTACAAAGAGAGACTAATGACATCAGAAAGGCTATGACACGTTATCCAAAGTGTTTAATTAACAATCTGCTATGTAAACAGGTTCCTTCCTCCGAGAAAAGTGGCTGGCAAGGTTTCAAGCAGTGTGTGAAGAAAGAGATGTCCTTGTGAAAAGACTTGGGTTGATTATTTCTGTTTATCGAGGTTAGGATGGCTGGCAATGTTACAACTTGTACATGAACACGTACGCAACGATGGAGATAAGTGCACACTGTTGTTGCGAATAATTTTCTGTAGTGCAGAGAAGAAAAAGGCGAATAAACAGAACGTAAAAAGTACAGTTAATGAGTGCTAGCGCATTTTCAAAAAGTCGCTCGGTATCTTCTGCAAGTTTGCACTTGATCTGACACATTTTGGTTTTCAACTGCATCTCATTTACTGTATTCGACGAATTAGATATCTTTCCCGAATTAATCAAGCGAAGCCGCAGAACGACGCACTAAATGTAAAATTGTCCCACAATTAGCTGACAATTACACTAGACTATTATTCACTGTAACTGTATCAATTAACCTTAGGTCTAAATACGATAATTGTTTGGCCTGCAAAGTGAACAATGGCGATATCAGACTCGTTCTTTTGCCAGGCGCTGTTTCAGTTACATTGAAGTAACCTTGTTTGTACAATTAGCAGTATTTAACGACGTTTATCCAGTAATGATGTTAGAATCGGAGTGGTGCTAACTAGAGAGTGCTGACAAGACCCTCGCTATGTTCCTCTCGATGACATCTGTGCTAAATTACTACCGAGGAAAACATTATCGCTCTTGTCCGGAAACGATTAGCAACCATTAGCGGTGAGCACGCGCGTCATTATAAATACGTTAGTTGCCAGGGCATTTGGCAAAACGAATCATGCCTTATTTTATCCGTGAGGAACTAACTGAAGCCTGGCGGAACCGGCAAAATTATTCTCTCATCCCTCGGTGTCTGAGCGCGTGGTGGAGACGCCATTTTTGCGGTTAACCCAGAAAGGGCTTCAGTGTTTTAAATGGGCGCTCAGTAAAACAAGATAATGTGCGGCGGCAGTCAACAGACATTCGCTTTGACAGCTCTCTAGTTCTTTCTTAGTCTACTGTGGCTTTTGGATTGTTCTAGATGACGTCACGAGGTTAAGTGGCAGCATAAGGAGAGCTTGTGTTGGGTGCAAAACAGCTTTAGTCAGGACCAATTCTGGCCCTTCAACTGGAGGATTTTGTGTTAAAGTTGATTTAAGCGATTCCAAGAAGGAAAACTTCACTCGAGAGTTGGCTGAGGATTGCGTGTATATGAAGATTATTCGCCAGTTTCGCCCTTTTAATCGTCGACTAGTCTAAGCTCGCGTGGAAAGCCGCCTAAAGCCTCTTTAATCATTCCATCAATTTGTCTCGAGGCGAGCTTTGCCATTGTTACGTGTGCGCCACGTTCGGTGAAACAGCGATTTACCTGACACAACCAAGCGCGAAAGACATCACCAAGTAGCGTGTGAGAAGCGTGTGCAAGCAGGCCGGCCTGCTGCCCTTATCTCTAGAGTCCTATCACCTCATACTCCAAAACATCACGCAAGGTTTAACACGGAGGTCGACGGTATTTGAAACTTGTCTACAGCGCTGAATCAGATTTCTCGCAGTCACATTCCAGTGCTCTCCATAAGTGCGCGTGTTCCGTTGATTAACGAGTAATAGCATTGACTGCGGACGTTATTGACGAGTCGCTCGCTACTAGCTCCGCCATGTCTGTTTCTGTGGTGCTTCCTTTTTACACGGCATCGCTGGCCTTGCTGTTGGCGTTCGCCATCCTGCGGTTTTTATTCTGTACGCTTGTGTTTCGCAAGCTGGTCGTGAAACTCTTCATCAAGTTTGCCGGATGCCAGATCAGCCAAGAGGTGTACGGCAACGGTCTGTTTGGATGGGAGATGTACAAGGCTGTGACGGAGACATTGATGATAGATCTTCAGAAAAAAGCCAAGCCCGGTAAAGAAGCCCCCAATCCCTCCCTCGTGTCTGCCGATGGTCAATCTCGATTACATCTCTTAGACTTTGCCAAGGAGAGCAGGCCGCTTGTGGTCAATTTTGGCAGTTGCACGTGTCCTGTGTTCATGAAGAGATTGCGCGAGTTTGGCGAGATCATGGCGGACTTTGGCGACGTAGCTGACTTCCTAGTGATTTACATCTCAGAAGCGCACCCAACGGACGGATGGGCCTTCAAGGTAATCATAACAGTCCATGTGTAATGTCTGAGTTGCTTACTAATACTTTGTTTGATCCTGGCTTATTTCCCAAATGTTGCTTTTGGCTCGGAGTATTGCATAAAGAATTAAGCGGCCTGTAATTCTGGTTTAAACGTAGTTCACTCGTACAGCCTAAGTTTTTACTGGGAGCTATGGTAGGGATGTTTACGCAAATTTGAGGAACCGTGAAATTATACCGTACAGTATCTCGTACTGAAAGGAGACGTGTTTGAATAGCTAATGACGAAGGAAGGAAGGGCGAGCTTTACACTGATGTGCCATATCTACTTTTATTTGCACAATTCAGACGGCTTTTGACGTGAAACAGCACCGCAGTTTAGAGGAACGGATTGAGGCGGCCCGGCTGTTGATGAATGCGTCCAAGCTGAAGGCACCCTTGATGGTGGATTCCACGGAGAACGCAGCGAACTTTGCTTATGGCGCTCTGCCAATACGCCTTTACATCATTTTGGATGGGAGAGTGGAGTTCACCGGCGGGATGGGACCGACATTTTACAAAACACAAGAGGTCAGAAGGTGGCTGGCGAGATGGAAAGAAAGTGAAGGCAACGTTTAATCGCTGCTGTATACTGACTTAAACAAAACAGCGCCATTTGATAGGCAGGCTGAACGAAGAACTACAAAAGTAGCTGCTGTGTTACGTTCTCTACTCGTCATTGTGCGAATACCATTCAGCGCCCTGATTCAGCACTACAAAATCGACGGGTTTTGGACTTTGCGCAAAAACACTATGGACAACAACGAACGCTAGGCGAACTTGTATACGCCGCGCGCGTGCATCGTATCATATTCAACAGACCTGAAAATGCGAATGTTGCCAGTTTGGCGAAGGAAAAAACGATAAATTTGACATGAATTTCTTTCGTGGTCTCTTGGAAATTCCTGACTGGGAAAAAGACACCGTTTAATTTACCATACATACATATCTATATATACACTTATTGCTCTCAGTAAGAGACGTTTTGGGGTATAAATTAACCAGTTCAGTTTGTTTCAGTTGGTTGGAAGCATGTATGATCCGTTTTTTCGCCTTAAAAGCCAATGTCACCAATTACGTGGCATTTGCCTGTGGCTAATTAAGGACGAAAATACGATCCAACTATTTTAATCTCGGGCTGCACAGTCATCCCATTTGTGTTGTAAAACAAAACAAGGTGAGACAAATAAATAGAGTTCGAAAAATTGAATCGTGCTGGGTATGTTAATCCCCTGACTAACCCCTGTTCGGTTATCGTTTTTACTTCACCTTAGAAAATACAAACATGAAATCTGATTACAATTTCCTTGTCACCAAAAACCACAACAAGTTGGTGAATGTCACGGGATGGCAAACGCGCGTGTCTTTGCCAACTGGCCTGTTTATCCCGAAACCGGAAAGAAAGAACATGACTTTCCTGACAGTTGAACGCGTCGGGAGCATGATAATCCACAGCGTCCTAGCTGAAGGAAAAATACGAAGAACCAGTCAAACGGCAAGGAAATACCGATAGCCTAATGCTGTAAAGTGATTCAAACAAAGCGCTTTGTTAAATTACTAGTTGTTTTCTCGTTGAATGACCTTGGAGGGTCTGCAAACCAACAAAGCGTACACACTTCGGCAAACTCGCAATCACGCGATCGATTTTTCGCACGAGGCCACTGCGAAAAAGCGAAACACCGGCGATTTATGCTTGCCCGGGAACGCTCTCGCATTACCTGCGATAATCTTGGCTTGCTGAAACGCAGTTCGGTATTAACTGTTTAAGAAATCATCGCGTGACTATCTAGAGCTGGTAAACAGCCTTTGTTTGCACGCGTGTCCGCGTTCGCCTTTCGGAAGTAACTCCTTGTATTGTGATTTACGACTTATGGCAAGCGTGCTGATGCGTTCACTTCAAACAACTCGTTATGTAACCGCGATAGCTTTCTCGTGTACTCATCAGAATTGTCCAGTGATTGCTACCATTAGTTTTCTTTAGTTAATGGTGTAATTCACCCCTCTGACGTTGTACTTGATAGCCGTTTTATAAATGAGGCTCTCCAACCTATTTCCTGTCCCCCTTGTAGGTGGAAAGTTTGATACTGTTGTGATTTTGTTTAAAATGCTTCATAATGGGACACATTTCGCCAATCTAAAAGTAAATGGCATACGAAATCTGGTAAAATGAACAACTTCCGGTGATGAAATGTTCGGACAGTACGTTCACAAATGAATGAAATTAACTTAGTCACGCTTCAGAGAGATTGTGGCGAAAAGAAAATAGTTTTTTAATTTTTTTTTTTTTTGCTAATTATAACCTCCAGTAAGACCCTTGCTCGAAAACTTCCTTGTTCAACTTTCGAAACAACTGCAGTGATTTATTTTCTCCTCGCGAGTTTACCTCGCGTGATAATCAGCCGCGATCGCGTGACGTTGAAAGGTTACGTCATAACGTGTTCCATTTTCCCACGAATATCTATTTTTTACTTGGGTCTTTGGATTACGTGTAAAACGCATAATATTTTCGTTGAATTGATCTTGGTGAGTACTACCATTAAACCTTCCGGTATTTTTACAAAGCACAAGACTTAATATTTTCATTTTGTCTAGAATTTGGTAGGATGACTCTTCTAAAGCCCCGGAATTAGGATACTTGAGGTTAGATTTCATCTGTTCCCTGTTGAATACTTGAAATGAGCAGCGGGTTCTTCTTACTCGTAAGAAAGAAGTCAAGCTCACGGCCATCTTTTGCTCCAGCTGGCCAAAGCAGCAGTTTTTCGATAAGAGGTATTTAAAGCCATTTAGAACTGTCAGATAAGAGAGAACAATATTTAAACGTTTATTTAGTTAACATTGACACATAGATTTCAAGTTGTTTCCTTGATCCGAGCAATGTCAATGATTTTGTGGTCACGTCCAACGTTTCCTTGCCCCAAACATTGTCAATCAGATGATCTTTTTTTTGCGAGAAATTCTTTGCAAGCTAAAATTCACTTTCGCTTAATGCGGTTGTAACAGGGAAATAAAAACACAGTTGTGTTGATCATCGTTTAAACTTGCCTTAAGGAATAAAAACATAAAAATATGCCTTCTTGTCGTTCATTCGGAAAACAATGGAACAAAAAAATTACCCCAGCGATAACCTTCAGAACGTTTTGCAAACTCCAAATTATTTTTAGATTGTTTTAACAATGAGTTCTTTTGTTGCTGATGAAAAGACTGATTATTTTTTCCCGGCGGATTTGTCGGTAAAAATAGCAACAATATTTCGCCCCCTATTCTAAACTCTTTGGCGCTTTAAAGACAGTTTTGTAAACAGTGGAATAAGAGGAAACCATGATTAGCTGAACATTTTTATTGTTACTGTTAACACAGGACCAAACAGCGTTAGTTACTCACTCGCTATAAGACTTTGGTCCTTTTTTTGTGGTGAAGACTTCCAGATGTTTCAAAGTGTTGCTGTCATAGATTTTTTTTTTTGTCTTATACGCACAGCACCGTTACAATTATGGGTAAAAATAGTCGTTTAGGACGAAAGGCGGCGTTGACAGATTCAACAGCTTGACCTAAGGGAGAGAGAAAAAAAAACCAGAATACTCCAAGGTCGAATATGGAAAAAGAATGCTTTCAACACTTTTCTTTCAGTAGGAGGTCATTTCATGGCTTTGATATGCCCGCTCAGTTCACAACACACTGGTCAATAACCAGCCCAAATGTTGTCACATTAAAACACGCTGATTATTGCATCCATGAAATACTTGGAAAAAATTTATCTAAGGCAGTGTCGTTGGACAAAGACACTTTTCCCTTAGCTCCATTCTCTATTTTAGTTCGCAAAGACACGAATCAACTATCTGAAACAGTCGGACTCTTAAAATAACTCCATAATTTTAATTTATTAAGTGTCGAAATTTAATTTAGTGGGACAAAAAAATTGCAACATGAGTTATTTAATTATGTACACAGCGCTCCCCCAACAGAAAAGTGAAAACAAATAACATTTCGTCGGATAAGCAAACATGGATTTTATTACTGATATAATTTTGATTTACCTTATCAGAGCTTTATTGAAACCAAGTTAGATCAGCCCAACTGTTATGACTGTGAGAAGCTTGAATCTGAAATATGTTATCTGCTTAGCTTATTTACAAATAATTTGAAAATATGTTATCTGCGATATTTTTCTCTTTAATAATTGAGGGCAGAATTTTTTCTGCTCTTTGAATTTGCTATTTAGCTTGATCAAACATCGCGTGATTAATTTTGTGGCGTTTTAATTTCGCGTGAAGCCAGTTCCAGAAGTTTCGTCGCGATAAATTTCGTACAGAGCTAGTGTTGAATTACGGAAGACCAAACGAAAATTTGAGTAAGAAATTCACGCATTTCTGCTTCATATGGATGTAAGACAGATTTCGTGCGACAGGCAATTAAACAATTTTACAGTCAAGACGAAGTTCGCGTGACCCGGCTCTCCTGCGGCACGAAAGGCCAATGACGTAGGCTACACCACATGTACATTCGCTAACACGGGCTCATATAAAATAACCCATCCTACAGAGCTCTAAGCGAAATAGGAAATTAGATTAACTGCGTGCTTGTTTCAGCGAGCGAAGATTAATTTGTAATCTCGTTTACACAGTGACCTCAGTCACATATGCGAGAGAAATGTTTTTTCGAACGTACATTTTACAAGGGCTTGGCAAATATTGGTCTACGCTTGTTTGCGTGTGTATGACAAGTGTCCGCCAGTCGGGCACCGTTCAGCTAACAGTTCGTTTGCAATTGCATCACTGCAGTCTTCCAAATCGCGACACTTGCCATCAGGTTTATTTTCATTGACAATAGATCGCCAACCAAAGATGCGTTCTGTTTTTTGAATTTTTGCCCCAAAGGAAACCATCTCCAATCGATTTCCCCTTGTGCCACTTCAAGTTGTTTTGTTTAGCGCCTATTGCCGTCATCATTGTATTGTTTATCACTCATTTTCAATGATTATTAACACGTAATTTGTGTCAAAAGAAACATAAACCTCATTCACCGCGAGTCACGATATCGATTTTATCAAGTTCTCGCGCAAATTAACAAGACGAGAAACACGAGCAGCTTTTCCATTATTCTTCTCAATGGTTAATGAAGAACGATTTCTCATCAAAGAAAGAGCAGAATCGTGCTCCGCTACATGAACCGGTAGTGTGTGATTGACATTGGCGCGTTCAATGTAAATCTGCAAGGTCTGGTCAACAGCAATAGCTCAGCTCCACAACTAAAACATGTTTTCCGGATGATTATTTAACGGAGTGAAATGTATCCGCAGGGGTGAATACGCGATTTATCTGCAGTTTTCGTTCGTTTTGAAACTGTTCAACGACCGTGATTGAGTCGAATTACTGCTAAAAGTGCTAATGTGACTGTTTGATACACACAAACGATCAACAAAGGAATTGTAAACATTTAAACAGTTACCATTGCCTTCCGGCTCTTGGTCCCCGGCGCAATATTGTTAATTAAGAGAGCTGTACGGCTTGTTTGGCGCAGTGGCGTGGCACGCGTCCCGAGGCAATTGCCCAATCTTTCAAAAACCGTGCTTCACGATTCTTCAAACTTCGACGGATTGTGGAGATACGTTGGTCAACCTTTTGGATTTAAAGATCGGGAAAACAAGTCAATAAGATTTGAGGTATTTGGGCCTGACTACAGCTTGACTTAACCCTTGGGGGGGCAGGAAAAATCAACACGGCCTTTCGTTCAAACGCACGCAATCAGTTTTAATCAGCTGGAACTGACACGCCAATCAAAGTTGCTACACACTGTAATAAAAATTCCTTTCAGCATAAAACAGCACGGTAGCGTTTGAGACATATTGCAAAGGAATGCTTCGGTTCGTTTTTGTAATCACGACCATAGCTCCGAGAGGGTAGACACAACGTGTTCAGTTTAAACCAGAGGACGCGTGGAGTAGGCTAACACGTAATTTATTTACATTCGTGTAATTGAATAATGAACAATTCTAAATACATTACTTAAAGACTGACTTCCTACACAAAGGCATTCTTTCATCAATTATCATGCTTAGCCTAGAATTAAAGTTGTCGCGACCGAGTAAGAAGCTATTCCTACAGATCCATGACCACAACCCTTCTGGCCTGCTTGTAAATAAGCTAAGCAAACAATTATAGGCTTTCGTGGGAACAAAGCACGTCAAAAGATCGCTTTGTTTTTTTCGTTACATCGCATCTAACGGGAAATTAAAATTGTTCTTTGTCAGTCTTCCGATAGTATTTCCTTGGAAAGTTTCAAGGCAATGTTTCCATTTAATTTAATGTCAACTTTTCGTTTATAAAAACTTCCGGTGCTGGTCATCTATCCTAATTGTATTTCCTCTTGTCTGGTTTGTCGAATGCGACGTGACCGAACAAGTCAAACGGACGTTAACGTCGTTCTTCTAGTCAACTGCGTTTTTACATTTTAAGCCCTGTGGCGTCCAGTTCTCATAAATTCAGCTTTGAACTCCTTTAACCACGTTTCAACTTCTTTAGGGTTGTAATACGTTGGTCCAGGTAGTCCGGCGTAAACCACGTTTTGATTCTTAATTATATACTGTCTTATAGGAAGCCCGGCGTAGGCCCTATTAGCTTCGTTCTCCATTGTGTCCACAACAACGGGGCAGTTAAACTTCACCGAGTTCAGCATAAGTTTTGCAGCCTGGCATCTCTCTTCTAAGGTTGCGTGGTTAGGGATTACAACGTTGTTCTGAAAACAAGATCGAGTCTATTAGTAACGCTGTTTCTGTAAGCTTTATGCTCTTTATAGATCACTGAAAACATGTACCTTGTCACTTAAGTTTTTATTACCTTAGTCACCGTGTATTGCAAAGACTCGTCGCCCTACGCTCCTATGGAGCGTAGGGCGACGAGTTTCATGTTTTAAAAAATGGGTGTAAAAACGGTGTCTAAATAAAAAGTACGCTTCACTTCAGTTTTTCTCGGCGCTAAAAACTAAGTAGGGAGTTTTGAACTCACCTTAAAGGCCCATCCGTTAGACGGGTGAGCTTCGTCGATGTAAACAGTAAGGAAATCAGCCACATCACTGAACTCTTGTACAATGCTGAGGAACTCGCCCACCCTGGCCCGAAAAACTGGGCATGTCCAGCTGCAGAAGTTGACAACCAGCGGACGATTTCCTTTGCAAAAGTTGAAAAGACGACGGTGCGACAATCCATCCGTGGAGACCAGGGAGGGATTGGGAGCCGGGTGGTCGATCCGCGCTGATTTTTGCAGTTCGCGCAGAATCGCGTTGCGCAGCGACTTTAGCATTGGCCATGTGAACAGTGAATGCCAGTAGACTTCGGTGGGCAGTGTGATCGATGCAACCATTTGCATCAGTTTAACCACGATCCATCTCGTACAGGGCAAGAGACGGAGAAAACTGAGAAAAAAGAACGCGACCAGCAGCAAAACGGTTACCGCGCAGTACGGTAACACAGTGGCGGTCAATTTTCGCAACATTGTTCCGTACCGTGGCTTTCTGAGCTTGCGACTCAACCTCGTGTGCTCAGCCTCTCCAACAGTTTCCCAGGCTTTGAGAGTCGCGGTGTGCTCGTATTTATACAGCACCCAAGGAATGTTAAAAATTTTGTTTCTCTTGAAAACACTTTCGACAAATGTGACCTTTTCACATGAACTCTCGCGTGATCATGACGGTGTTATTTTGTCGGGCGGCAGGTGCGATGTGCCAACATGGCATCGTTGGAACCTAAACTCACGCACGTGCACAATTTTGCCTGAGTGATTTTAACGCGCCTCTATTCAAACAGCGCATCTGTAGTCACAACAAAGTGACTGAGAACCACCAGCGAACAATTGAGGTCGACAATTTCTCTGCGTGCGCGAGGTGGAATGATTTATCGAGTGCGCAGTACATTCTGTGCGTTTCGTTGCGGAAAATGACCCCCGTTTGTTCTGGAAACTTTGCGAATCACGAAATGTCCAAATGGTGATCTTGTGTCCTAAGCCTCTTTAATTCAAGCACTGCTTTCTTGTTAAGCTGTCGTTGCGTTGTGTTCGAGTTGCAGTTGTCAGCGTTGAAGAGGGAAAACGTTTAGAACTAACAACGTGCTAATCCGCCTGGCAATGCATCAGTTATGTGACTTGACTTTCGAAAGGCTCGTGAACAGCTTACGGTCCACTTTGAGATCACGCAATTGTAATGTATAAAACAGATTTTTAAGATACCTTCACAGGAGAGATGTTAAGAGAGTCCGCAAATTGCATGTTTTACAGTGTTTTCTTTGGACGTTTATTCTTAAGCTTATTTACACTATTTCACGCAGCTCAGTGTGTCGCCTGTTAAAAATAGCCGTTAGTTTTCACATCCTTTTCGCTGTGGTCTATAATTAACTTTTTCGGATGATGATGATGACGATGAAAGCCTCTCTTTGCACCTAAACGGCTCTTGTGAGTCGAAAGGTACAAAACAATACATAAACTCACTTTGAAAAACACTAAGAGTTATAATAAAAACTGACTTAAGAGAGACACCAACTAAGAGAAGCTAGGGGACATGTTCGTTCCCAGTTTTTACCGGAATTTCTACCAAAGATATAAGTAGTATATGCACATGGTTTTAATAAGTGAAATGTGACCATGAAACCATTTTATGCGTGGAGCCATCTGTACAAACATGTAGTCGTTGCTTGGTGCTTGCACGAAAAACAGCTCTTTGTACAAAACACTTATAACTTGATGACAATGCTAACCCAGGTTAGCTGCAGTTTTGAAGTGTCGTAATAAGATGTATCGTTATTGCGTTTAAAGTGGTGCCAAATTTGGAACGATTCTCTAAACCCGTGTAAGAGTTGAAGGTCTTGTTACGCCCTATCGACTTTAGAGCATGCATTGTTCCGAACTTGCGCTAAACGCGCGGCCCCCTTATCTACAACTTTTTACTGACACACGTTTTGAATTTTCTGCAAGCGCGCAAGATAACTTGAATTGTTACTTATGATAAATTGTTATCTCTACAGTTCTAGCAATTCGGAGAGCGTGTGAACTTCGCAGACATAGGCATACCTTCGAACAATGAATCTCAGCTCCAGTAATTATCAGAAACGAAATTTGCCTGAGGAGCTGTTGAGACGCTTGGTTCGCGTGACATGAGCTGCATAACACCGTTGTTTGTCATTGCTAAAAGCTCCCTCAGTTGACGCGATAGTGACACAGCAAAAATACAAACCCTTGATATTTTCCACTCACTCAATATAGTTTGACTGCAAACATTTTCAAATACGAATATTAACAAAAACGAGGGATCATATATTGCCCTAGACTAAAACATTTACTGATATAGACAAGCAAACAACAAGATATTGATATGGCCGGGGTGATACCCCTCTGTATTTCCCAATAGACACAACAATATGCTCTCGTATATTATCGCCTTTCAGATACGGCCATCTATGGTAGTTAAAAGCAAGAGACATTCTCAAGCATACTGCATTCCGCGAGTAAAAGTATTTTTCCACACTTTCAGAAAATGCAAGGAATTTGGATGTTTTATTATATAACATCTTCTTTTTTTTTTGAAACTATATAGTGCATTCATCTGTGGGTGCGACGCAACCTTATCAGAAATCTTAGGTTATCCAAAGGGAATATTTGAGGTCTTTGATTTTTAGAGTCTGTGTTTGCATTAAGACAGAGTATTGTCTTTTTTTTTCAGTCAGACTTGATATGCATACTTAATTCGCGCCAGTAACTTAAATTCTGTTATCTGTTTACTGTAGTAAAATTTCTCCAGGAGCTCATCAAAGCCGCGCTCAAAGTTCAGATCTTAGTTTTCCATTAGATGCACTTTAGTCTTGAGTGAGTGAGAGCGATATACGACAGCTATCCGTTATCCGACAAGCATTCCTTCTGTTTGCTAACTATTCTGACGCAAGAGACCCTGTTAATTGGACGAATTCACGTCAATAGCTCAATTACTTTACTAGCCTTTTTAAACTACCCACTTGTACCAAGCACCTCTTGACACCCTTAAGGAACTGTCAAGATTTCGACGGTGCTAACTCTCGAGCAGTATTGCCCAAAACAAATCTCCTGAACTAGAATACCAAAATTAAAAGACCATTCTCTACCAGCTTTAGGGCAATCCTGAGAGCATGAACCTTCAACATAACTTAGCTTATCGCGCTTCCATAGTGAAATATTCACGCCCCACGCATTCTTGAAGATTATATCTTTATTTATTCATTATTGTCGACAAATTACTTGAAACACACTTTCAGTTGGTACGTGATCTTGTAACAGTCATTAGCGCCGCAAGTGCGTGGTAATCACTCTCCGGGTGTATATTGAGACGTTATATATTTATAAAAATTTAAAGTGTTCAGTTTGCTATATATACAATTAGTTTTATATTTGTACAGTAATGTATTTACATCAGAGTCAATAATAAATACGCACAAATTGTTCCCCTTGACTTTTTCTTTTATCGTCCTGGAGGAAGTGTAATGTACGTTGTCTTTTTACAAGGATCTTACAAGAAGCTACTTAATTACACAAAAGGTGCTCAGGCCTCGAAGCCAGTGCGATAGTGCGAACGGACTTGTATATGTGTATCAGGGTGTACCCGCTTTTTATTTGTGGTACGACAAATTCTCGGTGGTAAAAGGCTTTGAGGACCCTTCTGCATGTCGGAACGCTGGTGTCCTCAAGAACAATTGTTTTTATTTAAGTTATTTTTTTGTTTTCTGTCCATTACTCTATGCTCTGTGCCTAGTGTTTTTCACAGATGTTCTGACACTCTGCAGCCATTGTTTCACGTCGCTGGAATTGTAAAATGTGGGCCCAGTTCCTCCCGCGTACTCTATCTCCTGATTCTTTATAATGTAAAGTCTTATTGGCCTTCCGGCATATGCCTTGTTAGCTTCATCGTCCATGTTATCCACCATCACAGCACAGTTATGAAATTCTACCGAGTCCAGCATCAACCTTGCGGCATTGCACCTTTGCTCGAGGGTTTGGTGTCTTGATATGGTGACGTTATTCTGTCCAAAAAAATACGTAGACAACATTCAGTGATTTTAGGCATGAGAATAATTCCCCTTAAGGTCGTCGGAGCCATTTTGTCAAATTCTTCAGAGACATTTGTCTTAAACTGAAATATAGAACCTGATGGAATTTGTACGAAAGATGATCGGAAGAATGCAGTTTTGACTGTCAAATTCCATTTTGCATGTCATCCTTGCTAGAAAATAGCAATGTCTACTTATCACTCTAACGTTCGCGTTTAATTTACTTTTCATGTTTAAAGACCTTGTGGTAAGATTCATCATAGGGATGAAAGATCCCTCCACAGCATGTTGGCACAGTGCGCAACAGTTTCCAGTTACCTAGCTAAGGGATTCAGCTATTTTTATGCAGAGCATAAATATGCTCTCGTTTCAGTGATGCTTTGATATGACATTTGGTTCGCATCATACATTACAACGCCGTGGTGAACTCGACGGAAACGCCAAGCAATGTATCGTGAATTTGGCAAAGGGGCTTCCGAATCTATGACAGTTATATCAAGTGTTTGATCGGGTGCGCTCACCTTAAACGCCCAGCCGTCGGAGGGATGAGCTTCCTCGATGTACACCGCTAAAAAATCAGCAACGTCACTGAATTCTCGCGCGATGCTGAGAAACTCGTCCACCCTGGTTCGGAAAACGGGACACGTCCAGCTACAGAAGTTGACAACCAGTGGCCGGTTTCGTCTGCTAAAGTCCAAGAGCCGGCAGCGTGACTTGCCATCCACTGAGACCAGTTGGGAGTCTGGGGCGGGCTTTCCGCGAGAAGCGGACTTCTGCAGCTCGCGTAAGATGGATGAACGCATGGATGTGAACATGGGCCAAGTGAACAGTGAATGTCTGTAGTTCTCTCGGGGCATTTGGATGGTCGCGATCTTGTTCATCATCTCAAAGATGAGCCACTGTGAACGAGGAAAAAACCGCAGAAGACGTAGAGTTAAAAACGCCACGAGTAAAACGGCTGAGCTCGCGTAGTAAACCAACAGTGTGGGTACGTTGTGGAGCATTGTCGCGGTAGATTCTTCGGAGTTGCCGCTTCAGATTCGCAGAGGTGTTAGCTGCACCGTGTCTAAGGTTCGACTGATATTGCAAAGGGAGTTTTTGTTTGTCGTTTCCAGCAGCAGGGGAATGTAAGGAATTTTCTCTATGACCTTTGCGTGATTTTTCAAATGCTTCAAGTTATGCTGCAGCTGGTGCGTGGAAAGCGGAACATATTTGCACGCGCAGACTGATACAACGTGGAAAAAAAGCGATGTTGGCAGTTCTGTGCTTCCATAGCTATATTTGGTTTGGCTTACCTCTAGTATTTAACTGTAAGGTCTTTACAAACAAACTAAACACAACTGTTCCCAGCAGTGGCTCTCGGCATGCCCTGGACGAAATGATGAATTGCAGACCAGCGCTTTTCTTGTTAAGTATTTTTCAATGACCTCCGTTTGTTCTCAAAGGCATGTGTAGCACGCAACGGCTATTCCAACAATCAAACATTTTCAATTCCGCGCATCATTTTTAAAAAAAGAACAACTGGTATCCGAGGTAACCCTTTTTATCCTTGTGATCCGACGCTTCTACTCGAAAGCGCTAAGCAAGTTGACGTTAAAAGGGAAAGTAAAAAAATATCAACGATAAGTTCACGCTCGTTCACGCTGCGGCGACGGTTGCTAAAGGTGGACGCTACTCTACCGTCAAGTTTTGCGTGATTTCAAAAGTGTAAACAAATGTAACTTCCATCACGCGATACATTTGAAAGAAATCACGCGAACGTCAATGCAGTCGCACAGTGACCCCTTGACGCGGATTTTCACTGTTTCGTTCAGCATCGTTGGCAAAATTTGCGGGAAAAAGGAAATATTTACCACTTGGCAAACGTAATTGAGTATTTGTGTGTCTTTCCGCTGCAAAATTTCGTCACAGCATGGCGCCAGTGTAGAGTAATTAGGAATCCGGTCCACTGCACTTGTCGGCTTGCCGTTCGCGACTGACTCAAGACAAAAACGTCAGTTATCAGGAATGTTCACGGTTGTTTTGACACATCTTACCTCTGAAGGCAAATTTGCGTTCATTTATAATGGTGAACGCATCAATGACTTTTAAATCGTAAAATTTTGCGTAAACATGCCGCGAGTCATGAATTAACTACCACTACCTCACGCATCCAGCGTTGAATGAGAAACTAAGTCAAATAGAAAAATATTCTCAAACGAAAGCGGAATCGTTTTGCACAAATGTAATTTTCAAATTTTGGCAGTTCAGGGCATTGTTTAGCTCGGCGAAGCTGTGTTACCGGGAAACTACAATAGCTTACGTAACGTAGACACATTTACGTTCCTTCCTGACTTTTGAAGGCGTCAGGAAGGAAGTTGTAAGTCTGTGCTCTGCATTCTTGGAAACAAGTGTATAGAAGCACTTTTCTTATGAATATGTTACTGATGTAATGCAACCTTTTCATTTGTTATTTTCCGCCAAGACCAGACTACGAAGAGATTTTCAGTTGCTCTCTTTTCTGTTGCCTTTACACTGCTTGCGCATCACGCACTACGCCGGAAAAATTTGAAAATGCAGCTTTTTTCCTAGTAGGCCTACCGTCCACACTGATCCATCACGTAAACGGAGCTTTTCGAAAACTCTCTTCAAACCTAAGGAATTTGAAAACGCCGGCTTTTCGTTTTCGTGTGGACGGAAAACATTTTGAAAACGGAGTGTTTCGAAAACGAAGGCGTCGCGATAATCATGTGATTTCCCTGACCGAGTTTTCCGCAAACACAAATCCAAAATGACCGGTGATTGTCGTGTTTTCAAATTTCTCCTGCGTAGTGTGGACGGAAAACGTTTGATGCGTTTTCAGATTGAAACCTCCGTTTTCAAATTCCTCCGGCGCAGTGTCGACGGTGTCCTATAGTAAGAAGAAAAGAGATAATGACAAAATTTGAACTATTAAAATCATTCTAGTAATAATCTATTATTCGGTGCCCTTTCGCTTACGTTAAAAGGCAAAATATTGTTAATTAATTTACAGAAAAAAAATTACACAAACAATGGATTGAAAATACGCCGCGGTCGCTAGCCTTTGCGATTAACGGCTAGGCATTCCAATACACTGGTCCAATATTCAATCCGCTCATTACACGCGAACAAATCTTTTGTTACCTAATAGTCGTACATAGTTCAGTTAGCGAATGAACCTTATGTCAGCCGTATGACGTGTTTGCTCGTAGAAAACTAGAAACATCATTAAATTGAATGCATTATGCTGAGTTATACGCGAGATGTACCTTTATAGAACTATGAAAGAGCTGTGGTAAATCGCAAGCAAAAGGCGCGTGTTTAAAAGGTTCTTCTGAGGGCTCTTCATACATGCCGCAAGGTTTATTAGGTCAGTGAACCCATAGAATTTAGCGGTTTCTTACCAGCACCAAATTACCGGCAATTAGCTTGAGGTTTGGTGATACAAAGCCATGTTGCTTTTTGTTTGCCTTTTCAACATCCCGTGTAATTCTTTTACGTCAAGGAACCTATAGAAATCAGTGGTTTTGTGTTTCTTTACAAAATTACCTCCAATTAGCCTGAGGTTGATCGCAACAGTTCAAAAGAATTGTTGACCAATCATAAGCACGCTGAACACCGATCGATTGAATGCGCAGTTGCTCGTGGATTCCTGTTTATGAACAAGACCGCTTTGGCGGTCCCAGGTGGTCCCAAATCATTTAGCATGAATACATGTGCACAAGAAACGAGACAAGTTTTACTCCAAGACTTGCGATTCTGAGGCGTTTCCCAAGCTGTCGCGTGCCGCCGCACGTGCATCTTTAACCACGTGCTTGTATTGAGATAGTTTCAAAACGTTGTGTCGCCTTTTCAAGCCGATACTAGATTTAATGAGCTGTACAATGGCTGTGCACGTGTGTTATAATTCTTGATACATTTCTTTGCCCTCCTCTGCAAAACAACAGGGAGCTTAAGAAAACCACGACGTGAACCAGGAGGGCCAATTTTTTTATTTTTATTTCAAATGTTTCGCCCTGTCGGAGATTCAGTTTCGTGATGGTTTTGACACTGAGAAACAAAGGAAAATGACTTTAGAGTATCGCGAGATTCGTAGGTAAAATATAAAATCAATTTTTAATCGACGTTGTCCTCGGCGTCGCGTCCTGGTTTCTTAAACTCCCTAATCCCTAATAGGGATACCACGACGGCTCGTAAAAAATGGATTTATATTTTACCCTCTACTTTCGTGACTATCTGAATCTGTTTAGTACGCCAATCGGTCTAAAAACCTGCTCAAACTGAATATGTAATGCCAGCGATCAATTCCAAAAAGAAATACAAAACATTTACCGTCGTTTCTTACGTTCACCGAAATACGCGGAACTTAGTCATTTCACGTTAGAGAGAGTTTAGACAATGACGACGCCGACCCCGAAGACAACGCCAAGTAAAAAGTATTTTATATTCTGCCTTTGAATTTCGCAATTATCTTAGTAGATCTGTTCAGTGCGCCTATTGGTCTCGGAACTTGCTCAAGCTAAATATGTAACGCCAGCGATCGACATCAAATGAAATACGGAAAATTAGTCGCCGTCGTTCGCGTTCTCCAAAATACGCAGAACTTAGTCATTTCACGTTGTTGTTTGGCAGAGGACGGCTACGAAATGTACAAAGATTTCACGTGTGTAGCCACTGTTTTACGCAAGCATAAGCATAAACATAATAAATTTTTGGGCTAGTGGACACGGCTGCCGGACATAAGCATAAGCGTTCTACTTCTTCTACCTTGCTTTTTTTCTTACGATTATGTCGCTGTAATGTTCAGTGAGGATATGGTCGGAATAAGCATCAAGTGCTCGCTGTTGGCTGAGAGTATTTCGCTTATGCTTATGCCAACATGTCCCCATTGGACATAAGCACCAGGCTACCGGACACTGCTGCAAGACAGCTTAGCCTTCTTGTAATTTCGTCTGAATTGAATTAATATATTGTGAATCTGAAATAAGTATTGCTCTCGATGACTGCATGCCTCAATGCGCGCCCTTGAAAAGTTTTAATAGAAGGCGTCTTAAAATAGTTTAACTGCTTCGCACTTTTCCTTTTATGCTTCGGCACATAATCTAATTTATTTTTAAATTAACAAATTTTTATTGACGTCTGGTTTTTAATGCGTCTGTGACATTATTGATGGCGAACTGAACGCCCTTTCAGTAATAGTTCCGTGGCCAATAAGCTGTGTCATTTGGTGAACAATCAATCACCATTATAAAAGACTATTTCGAGATGTGACAGCAGCGATTCGAAATACACTGTTTATTTTTTTTAAGAATATTGTTTTTTTTGTCCGGCTGAGGCTGAGTATTCTCATGCTTCTGCAGATTTTAGGCTGAAAATATTCTTGTAAATATTCTTAGATTATAGCATATGACATATTTGCTTTCGAATGTATTTAGTGTCTGGATGGTATTGAAGTAATTTTGGAGCCAGTCTGCAGGCATTATAGCCTGATATCACGCACATAACGTTTTGCAGAAATGGTTATTGGCATCGAACAAACGGCCCTTGCTGTTTTTGTTGCTTTTTGGCTTGTTTGCTGTTTAGAAATTAGAAGAATTTTATACGGTTTAGTTAAAAAAGTAAAATTGTATTGTATTTATAAATTTTTAATACATTATCTCAGCCTCGCAATCGTGTTTATTCTTAAAATATTCTCAAACTTTCGCAAATTTCAGCGTCGATATTGTCACAAAACATATTCTTATAAAAAATAAAGAGTGTAAGTAAAATGACTACAAAGTTCGGAAACACTACGTTAAGCATTGAGGAAATTAGAATACTTGAAAATCGATAAGTGCAAGAGTATTTATGGCCGTGATGACGCTGCTTGACGCACTCAGTTTGTCTTTCGTTAACGGTCGAAGCTATTTTAGAAATCTGTTGCTATAACTGAACCTGAAATATTTAGCATTCTTACATCCCTCGCTCATCGCTCAGCCACCACGTTGATCCGCCAAATCCCTGAAAAATTAATTATATCAAGGTGCCTTTGATGCACAAATTACCGTCAGAACGTAAACAGATGACCCTATCGCTGAAAATCCCTGAACTTAAGCGTGAATATAATTTTGGTGTAAAATCACATTACCTAGGTTACTGAAACACACACTATCCCCGTGGTTATTTTTGTCTACCATGCATACAACCCGTGCGTCTGAACCATACAGTAGGCGGTGAAAAGTACAGGGTTCTGACGCTGCAAGTATGTTAACAGGAAAAGCATTACAGTTGGGCCCGTTTTCTCACTGTAGACCACATTGTATAGCCTAATATGGCCTCCATTTGGCGCGAGAATATATAAACAATAGCTGCCATACGCTCGGGTATTTGTCCACGGACATTATCTGTTCCGAGAAGCGAAGAGTTTTCCGAGAGCGTAGCTCGAGGAAAAGCTTTGATTAACTTTGAGCTTTGATTAACAGATAATGTCCAAGGACAAATATCAGAGCCTATTTTCGCGCCAAATGAACGCTATTGTGTTTATCATCCTTCCAATATTTTTGGCAACACACTTGTTTTGAAGATTGGGTAATATCACTCACATCCTGGGGCATATTCAGTATCCAGACCATTATTATCCAACTGCAGCGAATACCGTCCAAATAACAGTACAAATATACAGCGATATTGTACAGTTATTTGTACAGTAGACAACCTGTTTGCCGTACAGTTCGGCGCGCGCACGCAAAACTGTCACACTTTCCCTCTTTCATCGATAAGTTTATTGACTACAGCAGTTGGATAATAAATGTCTTATTAGATGTTTTGGTGTGTAGTATCGCTTTATATTTTTTAACTCGTTGTTTGTATTTTAACTCGCCCTACGGGCTCGTCAAAATACGGCACAACTCGTAAAAATATACAGCGATAGTAGACACTAAAACATCTAATAAGATATGTATATTCAGACCAATCACTTGCGGACGAAAAATATTTGATGGATTATAAATAAATAAGCAATAGTCTCCATTTAGCGCGAAAATATGCTCGGATATTTGTCTGCGGATATTACCTGTTCCGAGAAGCGAACAGTTTTCCGAGAGCGTAACTGTGAGCTTTGAGGAACAGATAATGTCCGCGGACAAATGTCAGAACATATTTCCGCGCCAAATGAAGGCTACTGTGGGCAAAAAATATTTGATGGACTATAAATAATAACAGTGAGGGATTTATAATGCCAGAGACCACAGCTGATTGTAACTTGAAAAATATGATACATTTTGTGCCTTTAAGCTTTAAAGTTTGCGCCACATGGGCAATATTCGTATTCCCGGTTTTGGACTGGAACTAGCTTGCAATAATCCCCCCATGAGCCTCCATTGCAAGTTAGTTTCAGTCAAGTACCGAGAATATTCGGTCAGTCGCGCCCAGTCACTCGCTCGCCAAGTGTCGCCTGGTAGGATATTTTCGCTCACAGAAAGCGAACAGAAAATTTCTGAAATCTTCAAACCTGCCATACACAATGTCGTTAACACAGGGACAAATATTGCAGAAATATGGCTTTCCTTGTACTTTATGCATGGACTGTGTGATGTTCGCATTGTATTGTGTTAAAATCTCCTCCTACGGAGGATTGTATGAATATTGTAAAGTGCACTTACTGCATTGAGTAGCCATTACAAAAATACGTATGAATTAGGGGTGTTTAATCAAAGGTAGCCTCTTCCAGGCGTGCGTTTAGTTAGTTGGGGCGCAGCGCGAAAAAACGGCGAGCGAAGAAAAGGGGAGAAGTGCGGCGAGAGAAAGCACCACTCCCCTAATTTTTCGCTCGCCGTTTTTCGCGCTGCACCCCAACTAACTGAACGCCTGGAAAAGGCCAAATCAAAGGAGCCCCTGATGTCACAATCCATGTAAAAACAGTACCGGGACATGGCGGGATCCTGCTTGCTGAGATAAAAAGATAAGGCCGATGAGAAGGGTGAACCCGCAATCATTAGTGATCACCCGTTTGAGATGGAAGGGCGAAGGATGAAACTTGCAACGACGGGGAATAGCAATGTATTTGCTGTGGGGCATTTGTTTTATTTTGTAGCCGCTAGATCTGACTGTCAAAACTACACGCAGGGTCCGGGAATTGACGATTTCTTTAAATCGCTCGATGATCCCTTGAATTTCTCACAACACAGCGGTATGCAAGAAACGAAAACGCTCTCCGTGCTTCCAGTCATCAGTTTTGTGACCACAACAATGAGGGGCGTCACCAGATTTTCTCACAACACAGTAGTATGCAAGAAACGAAAACGCTCTCCGTGCTTCCAATCATCAGCACTGTGACCACAACAGTGAGGGACGTCACCAGAGATACTACAAGTGCACGCCCGAGTACTGGTAGCGCTGTGAAGAAGACGACCACGGAGGAGCCGAATATGAACGATAAGTAAAGGATTACAGAGAGGAAGCCAAAAGAATGTATACTTTTTAAAATGATTACACTCAAGAACATGCATTTGTTAGTTCTTAAAACACGTAAATTAAACGGAGAGTATTGAAATAACGATACTATGATTTGCTTTATGTCCCGTACGCGCGGGGTTACTTACAGTTATGCTTCTATGTATGGTGTATTCCCTCCAAATGACGAAGAACCTTTTGAAAAACCTTTTGAAAAATTGCAGCCCACATGTTTATCAAACAAAAATTAACAAATTTTTGTCTTTTGGCGTAATCTTATCAAAAACATTTCAACTAAAAATGCATAATCTTGATTCAGCATAACAGCACTCGTCTAAAAGTAAGTTTTATACCTGCTCTTTCAGAGCATCGAACAAGAAATTTGAAATTTAAAATATAAATCATAAAATAAGAACATAACAGCAACAGAAAAAGAAACAAAAACAATTTTATCAAACGCCACACTATTACATCGGTCTTTCTTTAGAGCATAACTGCTAAAATGTTCAGTGGAAATTTTGACCCGTGCGTCGCATATTCTAGCTGCTCGTTGCAAAACATTCTCGACTGTCCCACAATGGGATCGTCCTCTTGAAATAAATAGATAGATAATATACCATAAGATTCCAAAGACCAACTTTCCTCCCTGCACCCGTCCTTTAGACTAACGTAAGTCGGTAGAACTGTCTATAAAATTACTTTAAAATTGTCTACAAAATTTAAAAAATAAATAATAAAATAATTACAGAAATACCCCGAAAATAAATAAAGAATTAAATGTATAAATAATGATAGCTATAACAATAATGAAAGTGACAATATAGAATTATGATTATACTAAAATGAAGTTAAAAATTCAAAAATAATGCCATGAAGCAACTAATCTCGCAAGTTTTTTCCAAGTTTGCTTTTAAAGCTGTCTTAAGATTCGACGGATACTATCTCAGGGGGGATACTATTCCACTCTCTGATTGTTCTTCGGGAATAAGAAATTTGTAAATGTCATTACTTGTAAATTCAACACAATATTTTAAAGCCATGGGTTCCACGTATTCTGGTTTCAAATCCCTAGCTGGTCTCAGGTGCATATCCTTGTCAAGCCACGTGGAGAATGTTGTGTGTAATCTTGAACATGGTACACAAGGCGAGAGGCCATTTTTACAAAAACTGTTTAATTCCTCGCGCGCTGATTGGCTCATTTTTATCATCAAGAGTACAGATGGATAAAATTTTAATTTATGCAGGCTTTCAAGTTCAATTTTCAGCTGTCAAACCGTCAACTTTATAACCAATGAGATTTTATGGACTTTCAGTTTAAGTAGCCAATCAAAAAGCGAGAAAAGCTATTGACAATGTTCGCGTCATTTTGAATAAAATTCACTTATATATCTTTGTTTACGGCAAGTTTACGGCGTCTTGTCCCCTCATTTATTCCCGGCATTTGACCATTTTGGGATCTTGTTATTGTAAAAAATAAATTGACGTACCATCAATGTTATTTTGAAAGATAGAGAATATTCAGAGGGCAGCTTCTCGGTTCTGTAAAAATCACTACAGGCATACCTCCAGTGTAACGGCAATGATTAAAGAGTTGGAGTGGGATCCATTTAACAAGTTGACGTCAGTTTTTTATGCGTCTGTCCTCTTATTGATGATATATTGCGTCATAACATTGTCAAAGTGGCTGTGGAACCACGAGCCGCAAGCGAGTAGTTCCGCAGACAATGTTATGACGCAATTTATCATCAATAAGAGGACAGACGCATAAAAAACTGACGTCAACTTGTTAAATGGATCCCACTCCAACTCTTTAATCATTGCCGTTACACTGGAGGTATGCCTGTAGTGATTTTTACAGAACCGAGAAGCTGCCCTCTGAATATTCTCTATCTTTCAAAATAACATTGATGGTACGGATCCCTAGCCTGCGAACGCAGACGTATTTCCGGCCGCCGCTTGTCTCCGCCGAAAATAACGTCTGCAAACCCGAGCCAGGAAACGATTTCTGTGACGTAATGACTCAGTTTTGTTTCTTTTTGGCCAATCAGATTCCACGACAGAATGAAACTCGAATGCTCCTCGCAGCGAATACCTCGCGCAGTAGTTCTGGGGCTACTTGAGCTAAACTGTGATTGGCGTAAAATCCCTACGCCACAGAAATCGTTTCCTGGCTTGGGTTCGCAGACGTTATTTTCGGCGGAGACGAGCGACAGCCGGAAATAGGTCTGCGTTCGCAGGCTAAAGGATCCCACACTACTGTTGCATATTCCATTTTGGGTCTATATAACGGGCCTTTTCCAGTGTTCTCTCGACTAAGCGGTTCTGCCAGGCAAATGGAAAGAAGTTGTAAATTCAATACAATTTTTAAAGTCACCCATCAAAAGAGCCTTTTGAACGAAATAAGCTCAGGGCTTCAGGAACTTTAACGGTTTAGTTTTAATTTTAGTTGACCCAGTGACTGCGCGCAAGACAAAATCTGTGGGATCATGGTCCTTGTACCACTTGTGACGCCATTATAGTTTTCACGACAAAAAAATTCTTTTTTTATATGATGTGATGATAGTGATATGCTGCATATTCTGGTGTTCCTCGTCTAGTAGAGGTAGCACGAAAATTGGGTCAACGAGGGGAGGAAGGGGAAGTTTCCAATTTCATTGTTATTTAAAACTCGGTTAAAATCTTCGGTAATTACAGTGGTATACTAATCCAATAGGCGATTTACATGATGGCGTCATTTGACTACAACTACCAGAATCCTTCACTTTTTCTGTTTCTTTATGCTAATGAGGGCAATTGTTATTTAAACCCCACAGGGAATTCAAAATTTGAGTAATAATGAAGAAACGAAAAGAATTCTGGTAGTTGTAGACAAATTCCTTGAATAGGTTCTGCAAGTATACGCACTGGGGCTAACTCGCTAGGGGATTAAACATCATTATTGCTTTTAACTTCATTCTTCTTACTATCACCGACTTTGTCCCATTTAACCCATTGACGCCTGCACCGGCCGTAACCGGCCGTGATGAGCGTTGGCCTTTGTTCCAATTCTGACGTCATCACCTTTGACCAAAATTGGCATCATCTATACTCAAGTTCTGCAGGAGGAAAAGATCTTCCCAGCAATACTCAGATCAGAGTGATGGGCTCAATGGAGCCTGAAATATGCACGAAAATGCTTAGATCGGAGCAAAATTTCCTGCGACTACACTATTTATTTAGTTATTTATATAGTTATTTATTTATTTATTTATTTATTTATTTATTTATTTATTCACATATATCTATCTATCTATCTATCTATCTATCTATCTATCTATCTATCTATATATATATATATATATATTTATTTATTTATTTATTTATTTAACTTTATTTATACACGGGTAAAACATCAGGACTTAAAGTAAGCTACTCCATGGTAAAAATAGCCCGTCTCGATGATGCTTTCTCAGAATTTTTCAAACTGGAAGCATGCCCGGTGGAAGATCAATCACTGCAGCAAAAAGATAAGGAAAGGAGAAAAAGGAAAGGCAAAAAAAAAAATGAAAAAAAACGAAAAGCCTAAAGACGTAGGTCACTTTCTCGTCCAAAACCGAAATTTTGATTTCTGCGCATGCCCGAGAAGAAATGACATAAAACGCGATGCTGGTGGCAGGAAAGGGATGTTGTCATGTTGCAAATGCCTTTTTGAGTAGAGTGGAGCTAATTTGACTCATATCTGGGCTGGAAATCTCCAAATGACTGAAAAATGCGTTTTTGGCAAAACGCTCCGGGAGTCAATGGGTTAAAGGAGTTACGTCATGGTTTGTGTATCTTTAAAACTTTAGCCTAAATTTCTAGTTTGTAACCCGTGTTAATCTTCTCCATCCTTAACCATACTTGTTCCTTTATGAATTATTATTACCGGTATGTCTACGATGTTTTTCTATCTTAGTGAACTATTTTCAGGTTTCTTTTAATTTAAAGGCAATTTTGTACGTGGTCAGAATAACCGTGAAAAAAAAAAACCGAGACTGGGCTCCTTTAAGTGTATCGAGAAGCAAGCTTGAGTCAGTTTCATAATTGGCCGTTAAAATTATTCAAGCTACACGGTTTGACGGTTTTGTAATTTTTGTAGTTTGTCACTCAACTGATTACTTAAGCCATCCCAGACGGGGCTACAGTTATCAAAGTGAAGTTGGATTAAGGCATTATAAATTAGTACCACGGTAGATTGGGAGATGAGGGACCTGATTCACCTCAGGGCACCTGAAAATACCTTTTTACTCATTTCGTAAACATGATCAGACCAGGAAAGCTGATTGTCGATAATCATACCCTAATGATTTAGCGTGATCAACTCTGTTGATTAGTTGGTTTTCTAATTTGATGTTGATTTGTCATAGCTTTCGGCAGAAAGTTTCTGGTGAAAGCTCAGTTTTTCGCCATATCAAGCCTAATCTTATTGGGTTGTAGTCAGCAATAAAGATCCATTAGCCCTGAATTTGTCCCTTTAAATTTTTTGAGGTCAGCAAGAGTGGAACCAGAATTAGTGATGTAGGTGTCGTCTGCTAACAATTTTGCGCAGGCTGTGTCAAGGCTATATACATTAAGAAAAGTAGTGAGCCAGGTACACTACCCTGTGACACTCCGCAGGTTAGTTCGCTTACACTGGACAATGCTCCGTTGACATTACATTTCTGGTTTCTATTAGCAAGGTAGGAAGCAAAACATTGTATGGAGCTCTGATCAAGTCTGTAATTAACAAGTTTTCGTAAAATGATTGCATGATCGATGGTATCGAGGTCGATATATACCACGCCATTTAAGAGCTTGTTATTTATATTAATTGACCAGTTATTTGTTGTTTCAAGTAGTGCTCATTGTGCTATCGAGTGATCAAAAGCCAGATATTGATAAATGTTCAGGAGCTTGTTCTTATCCAGGCCGTACTTTGGAAGACTGCATACAGGCACTATATATACTGATAATTTTAAGCAATTCTGTGCCAAAGGTAGAAAAGACATTTTTATTAAACAATCAGACTTTAATGCGCCCTCGATTCAAACGCAAAGCAAGAATGTGACGGATTTTAAGTTTAATATAATTATAGAATTATGTTATTAGAATTTTAAATTATTAGAATTGTAGAATTGTTAGGATTGTAGAATTATCATATTATTACCGTACGTATTCCTGTTTTCATTGTATGAACACGACCCCACAAGCAAACCTATTGCGCTAAACTAAAACGTGTGTAAATAAAGGATTGTTGTTGTTGTTGTTGATAAATTTGTTGGTAGATGATTTTCTCAAAAATGTTTGAGACAACTGGCAATACAGATATTAGTCGAAAATTGTTTAAAAATTTTCGTTAATATGAATGTCCAACAATGGACCTTCATATTAACGCCATATGACTTCCTTATTACACTTACATTAATCTAAGCTTGCCATCAGATGCTTCGAAAATTTCATACACGAAAATATGCTTGGATCGCATAGGTTATAGGCAGAAGCATATCAGCTAGACTAGGTGATATGCTTCTGGTATAGGGTCATGTAGAGTTACTAGAGTTGCTCGCCAAACAATGCAGTAATTGCCTTTGACCTAATTAATTTATATAGATATACGCCATTTCTAATTTAACTAGTGAGGTATTAGCAATATTGTCAAACACTTTTATCATGAGCCTCTGGCTCGGGGGACTGAGAGAACACCCCCCGTGTAATTTGACATGAAATAAATTATCTTATCTTATCTTATCTTATCTTAAACATGCAAACAGCGTCTTACGTTGTAAACGCAGTAAATGGCTACACTACAGTCTCCCTCCAATCTACTACACTGACTATACTGGCCTCGGCTTTAATTTGTTGGCGCCAGTGTAGTAATCGTTCACAGATTCTCTTGTCCTTGTGAATAGCTTGGTTGCTTATTCAGTTAGCCATCTGAGAGTTTCAAAATCCTGTCAAGGAGACGAATACTCAGATTTCTCTGCATCTCATACGAATAATCCAGCGGCCTGTATCCTAACAGTTTCATAACAGGCCTGCAATAATGCTCAATAATGTTGATTTCATGCGGTGAAACCTTCCATCTCCACCGGTCCGCCCCTTCCCAGGAGTCTTGTCTCCACGGTGCTGCCTTTTGTTCGCTCTCGGTCTTCGGCTTGTGCGACGCTAAATAAAGCCAGTCACTCAAACCTTTATCCATAGGTAAACCAGCAAATTCCAGGATACTTGGAAGTACTTTAGAAGGGTTTTTGGCTAGATCTTCGTACCGTAATATCTTGATTCGTTTTTTCCACCTCGGTGGGAACTTTCTGATGATGTCTAGGTTAAATTTAGTTTGCCTGCAGTTCTCATTCGCGAACTTCCTCGTCGCCGCCAGGCTAGTCTTGTTCGCTTCACTATAAAATCCCACCGCTTTGGACGAGGGAATAATCCCTCGTGGATCTCGGACCACAAATAGCAGTTTGCAATCAGAGTCCCTCAAAGAATCGCACACATTAATCAACTGTTCCACGCTATTGTTTGGCATTCTTCCAATCAGAGCTTTCATAACAGTCATGCTATATTTCTTTTCACAGATTTCTTCCAAAGTCTTCTGATCGAACGTTCCTGGACAATCCTGAATATTCCACCTTGGATCTGTAACATTATAACGACAAAAAGGCGGCGAGGACAGAGCAATGCTAGCTTGCTCGTCTCTTGGATAGTGTCTTGTTACTGTTCGATAGTAATGTTGTATATCATTGGCGTGTTTGGGGGACACAAACTTGCACCGGAAAACACCTTGCATCCACTCAAAGCTTTTCTCTTGGTAATCTCTGTTAAAAGGCGCTACTCCTCCGTGAAGGCGTTCCACGGTTTGATAAGGCTCGAACAAGTAAAATACAGACGGATGATAGTTGAAAATATTTCCCGTGAAGCTGGAGCCAGACCGACCATGAGCGACAATTATTAGATTCTGTCTTGTAGTCGATTCTTTAACCGCATCAGTTGGGCTGAAACGCTTGAATTCTTCGCGGATGTCAGCACCATTCCCCTTTGGTAATATGATAAAGTATTTCACGGACAATAGCAGTAAAACGACAAGACTAGTATATACAGGCCTGTCCGTGTGGTAAAGCGAAAACGAAAGCATCGCTGAATTCTCCTTCGAAAGATCATTATTTATCAGGATTTCGTCACCTGCCTTCTTGTGTTTTTAATGCGTTTTTTTTTTTTTTTTTTTTTTTTTTTTCAACCAACTATTGACCTTTTCTCGACAACCCTGTCAAGTCTGGACCATCGACAAAACATCTGAAAAGATTTGATTGGCCAATCATTTTGTTTATCGACTTGCAACGGTAACGATTCTTACAATAGTATTAATGCTACTTACTTGATTGACCAATCATGAAAGAGGGCAGAATACAAATAAATTGACTTTGGTCACGTTTGTTCCATTATTTTGCCAAGTTTTCTAGATGCGGGAGAAGCAAATGAATAAAAATCGCCAAATTTCAGTTCCTTTTTTTATTTTTTCCTGATACATTTTACATTTCCGTGCGGTATTTTCAGTAATGCAGTATGAAAAAGTGCAGTTTTGGTGCATTTCGAAAAGCAAATTCCATTATTTGGCTCATAAAAAGATTTTGGTCTAACTACTTCATTATTGAGACGATCCGGTTTTCCGAGGATGTTTACTCACTGGCAAAACCATGGCTGATTTATTGAATAACCCAACGAAAACTATCATGGCGGCTATCGTAAAAGTTCAGCCGTTAAATACTGTCTGGACTGCTTTCATTGAAAGTCGGAAATCATCACTCAGCCCGACTAATTTTGAATACACACACGCGGCGTTTGAATTCAAAATATTGTGAATTAATAAGTATAAGCATCTGAGGTGGGGAGGGGGGGGGAGGGGAGCTAGGGGCGATTTTTTTTTGCACATGAAAGACAGGAATTTCGGGGATGGTCCGTCACGAGCACGTGCTCAAAATCGCATTCAATCGAGTGAGATTTATAATGTTCATAAAAATTAGGGTGCTAAGACTGCGCAGTACGGACTGGAAATCATCTTTAAGGTATCAGTAAGGGGAAATTTGTAATTTTGCATAATTTTACTTTTTTAAGCGGTTGGATAAATCTTAAAGTAATCTTTTAAATAAAAAAAACTCCACGAAAAAATCTTATATCTGCCGCTAGTTATTGCGCGAGAAAGATTGTTTTGCATATTAATTACTTAATTGAGAGTTGACAAGTTCTGTCAAATTAATTAATTATCGAGGCAAGAAGTCACATGACATCAAGATCATGCTGAGTTGACACGCGATTCGCGCGCCATAATCAGTGCCGGATGCCTTCGAGGAAGACAGAGCGATCTTGCCCGTTTTCATCGGCTAAAGGAAGGCCAAAGAAGGCGAAAAACACTTTCAACAAAGAGTGGGCCACTAAATTAGCGGAAAGCGGCAAAAGGTTCGTTTTACAATCAAGAAAAATTGCTGGATGAACGCGACAACGATCGCGATCACGAAGCCAGCGAGCAAGCCGAAATGAGCGCAAGCCGCGCTAAAATACTGTTGCAAGAAACTGTCGAAGTAGAGGAGATTGACGAAGAGAAGTGGACGAAATTGAAAGGCAGATCGATTGTACAAAATTAGAATCAGCAGTGCAACATTTTTTCTTTTTTCTTACCCAGCTATTGTCATTTCTTCCAGTATCTTTGCCTTTGCATCAACACCAGTCGATGTAGTCCCGTTTACGGCGTTCTCTCCAGCGTTTCCCTTTGTGCACTTGCATTTTCTCGGGAACCTTCTACGGGCCTTCGGCATGTTAACAGTGACATGGTCATAATTTTGAAGATTAGTCAATCGATACGTAAAATTTCGAACGCTAATATAGTAAATCAAAAGATAACTTCACGTTTACTAACTTTGGAATTCTGACTTCACACATGAAAAAGCGGTTTATTCACTGGTGAATAATTTACAGCGCGCCGTCGCGGAAATTTGTACCTGTTCCATGTTAACTGTCACAGTCCTATTGTTATACAGAAAGTTGATTCCTCTGCGGAGTCTCCCTTGGTGTGATAATCTCATAACACTTGGATGCCGCCGAATTTTATTTTTTCTGTTTCTCGTAAGTAAAAAATAGGCGAGTTGTACGTGCATTTCGAGTTCCAGGTCGGCAGCCTCTGGACCAAATTGGCTGAAATTCGGAGAGAATGTTGTCAGAACGAACGCCCAACAAAACCTTGTCTGCGAATTCTGATTACTCTTTTCATTAAAAAGTTATGCCTTTTTTTCCCGGGCAGTCCTATTTTTTCCATTTTCTAACTTTATCCTCTTTAAAATAATAACAAACGCATGTGCCAAAAATCTGAGACACGGTTTTTGAGGTCAATGTGTGAAGAAACGGATGTCATGTTGATCGTTTTCTCCGACCTAAATTTAGCGGGCGTATACCTTGATTTATGGGTTCGTGAAGCTTTGTAAATATATTCACATTTTCGAAACACGGTAAATTTTTACCGTTTTAAACAGGTCAGGTCATAATCTGTAGTTATTAAGCTTCCAGTAAATATACGGTTTATATGGGTTTTTGTTAAAGCCACGAACGCTAGAGCGGACCGCGCGCGGATGGTCAAATGGGTTATACTGATACCTTAACAAGAGCTAAAATTGCAAGGGACGCGAAAATTAAGACAAACCACACATAAAGCACACCAGTATTGACAGATTTAATGTCCACTTAATTTTCAAAAATACAGCTTTATTTCTTACTTTGTTAACTGAAAAAAATTATCTCCATATCTACAACTAAGTGGAAAACCAACTGATCAACATGTCAGGAAAAACGTGTCCCCACTTGGATGACTTTGTTTTCGTTTTTTAAACAAGAACCAAAGCGAACCGTTTTTAGTTTGCAAACACTATGCTAAATACCCTACAAGACTAATAGCATTAGACTTCTAAGAACTCTCTACGCCGATCGGAAATTTCATTTTACACTATCGTTGCTGTCAAGTAAACTGGTTCATGAGAAGAAAGAAAATCATCAACTACAAGATATTTTCTCATTTTTTCTCAGGACTGGTCGAGTGGACCAACGCGTGCGAAAATCACCTCGCACGAGAAGACGCGACGCGCGAGGAGGCGATATTCACGCGCGTTCGTGATCTCGTCCACTCGACTTACCGCATAGCCGTAGTGTTTTTCGCCATGAGAATTTTGATATCAATAACTTGATAGAGTCAAAAAGGCGTAAAGGAACACTTCATCAAGAAAAAGCCTCCTTTATAGATACCTTGGCCAAAATCTATTAGCTTTCTGCGCAGAACGTTATGGCTTGTCACGCACTTCTTGTGGGGAGACAAGACTGCGTAACGATCTCGAAGGTCTCTTAACTACAGAGTTCGTACTACTCACTAATGATGGAATCCCAGAATTTTTCCATGAACCACGTAATAACATTTTAACGACCCAAAACGCAGGGTTTTCATGGGGTAAATATTTTAAAGAAAGTTGCTTTACCAGCAGCTGACCTACGAAGTGCTTGCAAAAAAAAGGGAAAATGACAGCATTTCTTTAATGACTATAAAATTCAAGGAGTTTCCTACGAGTATGTGGAAAAAACAATTTTCAAGGAGTTTTCGAAAGCCCCGAAGAAAAAATTTACAATTCCAGGAGTTTTCCAGGAGTTCCAGGTGCAGCGCGAACTCTGTTATTAGTGTAATAAATTTTTCTCGTTCCTATAAAATACCTTGAACTAAGCCATCCCGGCAGACTGACTTACTAGACGAGCTGTGCTTTTCCACTTTCTCCCTCTCCTTGTCAAAAGGACGAGAAATACTGTAAGAAATATCCCTAGACTTTTGATAACATTTGAATCTGACCACACCAAAAGTTATTTTCTTTAGCAGACACTAAAGTTATTTTTTAGCAGACACATTAACAGACACAGACACCCAGACAGCTATTTCCTAACAATGTGCGCGCGCATCAGGTTTGACTTTACCTTACTTTTTACCCCGAAACGAGAATTTTCTGTTATGTAAGAGTGGAATAGAAAGCGCATGCCCAGTTAAATCATTTCCTTAACATCAGTTGATTTCAGTTTTATCACCCATTCATGGAGGGTACAGCTAGTAAGCAGACCTACGTTACATCTTCAATTCCGAAATCCCCGAGGTGAATGAAACGATGCTTTCCCTTAATAACGTACTGATCGTAAAAGTAACATTGGCCAGCGATAAAACAGTTACGCACTGCACTCTCGTGGTATACCATGACTTGATATCCCCACCCGTTACTTGATCAGTCACGTTGTAGTCTACGCAAAGACTTGCCAGTTTTGCGTGTGCATCTAGCTATTCCTGTCACTGGTAGGATATTTCATAACATACCACTCGAAATTACTCCATATCTAGACGCTATATCCAAAGTAAACACAGGTTCCTTTTAACTTCTCCATTTACATTTTTGTCTGTACTGTGTTGCTCATTCAGCCCCGTTCCTTTGTGTCCTCTACAGCAAACCAAAGCCCTTGGCATGCGTGATGGCTTTCAGAAGCCTTTCTTTCAGCTTTCCTCTGCTCGAGTATTCCGGGAGCAGGAGGACATTAAAACACGTGTGCGCGGTCGGAAGCCTGCAAGGGAAACACGATAGTTACAGCGATTCATTGCAGTGCAGCGTAATCCAACCCAAAGTGGAACCAACTCCCCCCCTGCCCCCAATACAACAAATTTATTTTGTACACACGATTGACTCTTAGAGCTGGACAATTCCGGGACTACCTGGCTGTTCACATCAGACAACTGTTCGCGTTAAAGAGGGTATAGTTAAACCAATAAAACTTGGTCGGGATCAGCCAGTTGATCATGTCCACCTTAGATAGATGACCACGTTACAAGTACGGGTGAAGGTGTCTGTATTTGACAGAGTTGATTCAGTGAACACTGACTGAACTAATACTAAGTAATGTAGCAAACGCTGATTTACATATAAGGAGCAAATTTACGAAACGAAAAGGGCTGTGTTCGCCTCCGAAAGAGGCGTCTGGGGTTCGAGCTGAAAAAAGCCCAACCTGTTGACCTAACAATATCCAATCAGCAAGCAGAGTGAGCTTTCAAACTGTACTCACGTCAGCTTGACAGAATGAGATGTGTGATACAACAGCCGCGTTACAGTATGTTTCTTAGCAACTTTACGGAAAATAAGAACCGTTAACCACACCAATTCTCCAAGGTATAATTCTATCTTTGTTTCACTCTCTAATGACAATTTGAAAGGGAATGGTAAAATACGCGTTACATGTACATGTCTCACCTGTCTGAATCAGGACCATTCTTGGCAATGATGAGACGAAGCTTTGAGAATCCTCCAACGGGGATTCTATCACTTCCCGTCGTGAACATCAGCAGCTGTTTCTTCTGCTCCAAAGAGAAGCTGTGAACTACTTCCCAAAACCACCTGCAAGCACATCATGCAAGTTAACTATAATCAATAAATAACTTCATCTAGGTGTCAAATGTATTTAGCACTGTTGTGCTAATTGGGAACACTGTAAACAAATAAACAAATATGAAGTTTCGTGAGATTAATTCAAACTATAAAATGATGGTTCTATCTGTCTTCCGATTATACACTGTGTGGCTAGATGTTTTGCAAAAGGCTGTGATGCAACAATACATCAAAAATGATGTCGGAAATAGCCTGACTTGCCACAAGAGCCTTTCTCTGCATCGCGAGATTAGAGCACCTGACCTGTGCGAGGATGGTTCTCGGATCGACCTCACTCAAGGACTCAGATTTCCTTCTCTGTACAACTTTTACAACAAGAACAACGTTCTCGTGAAATATTTACAGAAGTATTTGAGCATTTCACACAAGTCACCAGACTAACAAGGCAAACATTCTAAACTCTTCAAATGTAGTTTCCTTAGCATGTAAAGCAGTATGCCCAGCTAGGGGCAACAAGAGACTGCTGCATGTGTCAGCTCTATTTCACTAGCCTTAGTTGAGTTACTCAGCTTGTAATGGCTTCAAACCCTTAGACATTGTACCTGATCAATGTTGAACCCTCAGTAAGCCCATTGTCATATTCAGTGGACTTCTCTAGAGCATCAAAGTCAAAATCCTGAAGGACAAAAGTATAGCCAATGATTGAAGAGAGAGATTATATACCAGATCCCACTTGTAAACTTTAACCCTCTCCTAGGCTTTCCGATTGGGGAAGAAAACTAATCAGGTCTCCCTAACTTGATTTTTCTTGGGACTCAAACAAAAAACTGTCATTAAACCAGCCAACATCGTTGGATTTAGATGAATTTCCAGTAAACTGTAAGTTATTAAACTGTACTAGTATTTCTCATTTTTAGCTCTTATTAACCGAGCAGGAGGTCTGTATGGGAGAATCTTGACCGAGGTCGGGAGTACAGACCGAACGCAGTGAGGTCTGTACACACGACCGAGGTCAAGATTCTCACATACAGACCGACTAAGTTCGGTTAATAAGATGTTTATTATATGGCAAACAAGAAAAAAATAAATTCGTTTAATGTAACTGGTTTGTACAAGCTGACATTTTCCTTGCGAACGGCGATGAGCTTAACTTCATTCTGCCAAAGTTTGGAAGAAAATAGTCAATATTTTTGTTTTTAGTTTGCAACTTTTTCACGGCAAAATGTAATCGTTCGATATGCCGGTCTAGACGGGAAAATCTAGACCGCGGTCAATATCGATTTCAGCCAATCAAATTCGTGAATTCGGTAGTTCCCAGTCCTTGTGAGACACAGCCATATAATAATACACAGATATTGACCAATCAGCATCAAGGAATATACTTCAAATTCCGTGCAGGTACAATACCTGACAGCCAGACACCAGCAGCTCCACCTCATCCGGACGGAAAAACGTTTTGAGAGGTGATTCAGACACCACCATGTCAAAACCACGCTTGAATGCTTTGAACTGTTGAAACAAATTTTAACAGCATATTCACCAGAAGCCTCAACTTTGTTTGTTATTGAATTTGATGTACCCCTTCCTTGTCTAATTGAAGGATATAACCTCTCCTCTAGGCTTGATTACCAGCGCTGAACTTGGGAAAGGAGTGTAGACCGGACACGAGAGGGCTGCAGAAATTGAGCCTACTTCTCCTATCCAAACCCAGAAAAAAAACAGGGGCTCTTTTCTTACAAGCGTAAAAACACACCTTTCTGGGTGCAGAACATTCAAATATTTACTAAGGGAAATCACTGCTAGAGTAGTGGTTTGCTTCTCTGTTTGTTTTTTGCTCATTTTTGTTTGTTTGTTGTTTGCTTGTTTTGTTTGTTTGTTTGCTTGTTTGTTGCATCTTCCACAACTCAGTGGTTTTACAGGTATAACCAGTGGTGTATTAATGCTTCTATTTGCTTGGCTTGCATCCAGGATAAAATATCTATGGTTGGGTTGGCAAAGGAAGCCCGTTTCCAGTTGATTGCATACACAAGCCGCAACAATATCGTAATATTATAATAACGAGCATCAGGAAAAAGTAAGGAGAGATATTTCACAGCTGCACTTGTACATATTAGGATGTACTTCAAGAAAATGATCATACAACAAATTCCATGAAGAAGTGGAGATCCAGTCAACAATAACTGAACAGTTACTTTATGCCAGTGTTAAAATTGTTGTCCATATTGTTACCTGTCTCTCAACTGACTTGTTTAGGATGAAATCAGCATACAGATTCACAAATTCCTGACAAATAAACCAAGTGCAATTTTAATTGTTTTGTACCCAAGATGAACATATCTATCTAATTCACCTTGCCAGGATCTGGTTTTCAGTGATTTTTCATCCTGAAAAGACAAGGTCCTTCATTGCCATGGTTTGCTCTCTCAAAATTGTTAGCAATGCAAACAGTATTGTAACATGGAGGAAAAGTCAAACTTCTTTAAAATGGACAGCTATGTGGCTGACCAAAGTGACTGTAGTACAGAAGTGTCTCTATAACTGTGGTCACAGGTACTAGGAGGTTTATGTGTTTTAGCGTAGTACAGACAGTATATCTAGCTGTCCATACAAAGATGTTCAACTGTCTCAAAAAGAAAATTGTTTTATTTTTTTGCTATTTATAAAAATTAACATATTTACAACCTATCAAGGTATAAGGCGAGGAAGCCCAGAGAAGCCAATAAGGCTTATGTGAAGGACTTTCTAAAGATACCTAAGACTTAACAAAAAGGCAAACTGAATTTGCTATGGCCACCACTACCTGGGGGGTACCCAACAAATTTCCACATTGGCTGTCATTAAGTCCAAACCCTCACCCTCTTATATAACATTTTTGGGAGAAAAGGTGACCTTTCTATTCCAGCTCTAAAGGAAATGACTGTCCCTTTCAGTACCCCCACCCCCACCCCCACCCCACACCCCTACCCCTACCCCTAATCACTTACCTGTCTGTTTTCATTGGTAACAGTGATCTCTGCTCCATTTTCCTTCAGCTCCTTGGTAAGTGACTGGCCAAACATGTCTGTGTATCCAATTGTGAAGTTACATATCATCTCACTCTCCACATCACCTTCATAATCCAGCAGATCTTGAAGGCCACTTGCAAGACTCTGTAGAGCACACATTTAAATTTGATCACACATGGTGATGACACTATCCAAACTAAACTTCAAATGGTGACTGGTGAAGAAATTAAACCCTTTTCATCCCAAATCAAATCTCTTGGTCGTGGTTCTAAATGTCTATTCCATGGTTTAAGCCCTACACATAGTATGTACAGCCATTCAAATGAGGGCTGCTGAATAGCACTTTCATGTAAAACTGTTTTTTATGTTGGATGAAACCCTACTGTGCGACCATTCAAATGAAAGCTACTGTGCAATACATTCATGTAATGCTGCTAGTTATGCTGTGCAAGGTAGACCTACAACAATTAATGTAACTTTATAGTACATGGAAGAAATCCCACCATGTGATCATTCAAATATGAAGTACTTTTATATGTTATTGTTTGATATGTTGCCCAGGGTATTGCAACTTTCAGGTCTGAGAATGAAAGTACTGTGTGTGGCTATTCAAATAAAAGCTATTGAGCAGTCCTTTGTGTTGTACTGTGCATCTTTTGATAATTTTCCAAAATAACATCAGAATTTTTTACTTCATTGTTGAAAGGTAGACAATGTGCTTATTGACTTCAGGAAAGAAGGGGAAAGGCAGGAAATCCTTTGGTTCTATGTGATAACATGCACATGTGAAGACCAAGATTCACGTACCACAGACTAAACCAAGCAACTTACAGAATGTGAATCCTTGAGGTCTTCAAATGTTCCTTTCTTGCCAAACAATTTTCTGTACACAACCATTGGAAAATGCACATCTAGAATGACATTGTTGTAGATGGCCAAGCCAAGAACCAGACCAATCAAGAAGAACTGTCCGTCTGTCTCAAAAGAGTTTAGATTGAACCAGCAGTAACGAGTGGCTTCATCAAAAGTAAACATCCCTGGAAAACAAAGTGGACAGAAATCTTCCAACAAAAGTTTCTAAATAATGATAACTGTTTTAAGTTACATTTCCTGGGAGACTGTTTCCCCAAGAGAAAAGCATGGTTACACAGTTAACAAAAAGAAAACATTATCCATGTCTCTACGAAATTGTAGAAACATGAGAGGAAGTCTGGGAGAATGAAAACTGTGGAGTCATTAACTAAATGGTTCATGTTTGCAAAGCAGCTTGGCAAACATGAGCCATGTATGTGAATGTTTCAACAGCTTTTTCAGGCTCTTCCAACTTTTTCATGAATGTTTCAAAACAGACAAACATGGAGTTTGATAGGAACACAAAGTAAACGTTTTCTGTTTTGTTTAGAAAATACACTGTACTGAGAGGAAAGAAAACTAAGGAAAATTGCTCATTTACTACATTTATCAAAAGTAAATTATCTCTGATTACTGGTATGATCATTATGTCAACAGTTCACACCAGTTGTGTACTTCTATAGAGTTACAGAAATACATGTAATATATCAAACACGAAAGACCATGTTTGACCACATTTTTTAACATTGAGAAGAGAGTTGACAATACAACACGAAGTGGAATATTTTTGACGAACTTCAAGGTGTGTGGAAATGTGGTCAAACACAGTCTCTTGTGTTTTATATATCTTCTCAGTCAAAACTAAAACCAAAGAGAAAATGAAAAAATAAAAAGGTAACTCTCTATGCTAATTATGATGAGATATACAAACCAGGGGTACTGGGCTCTGAAAACAATTTTGCCCACCTGGTTTGACCATCTATAGGCAAGTTTTCTTACAAACAAGTTCAGTTCAAAACGTTTTGGCTGCCTGTGCCCAGTTGCCCTCCGGCTGAAAATGTTAATGAAACCCTGTTAATGAAACACCATCAGGGTCCTGATTTCCTGTGTCTAAACTTGATGAATTATTAATGAGTTTGAGAACTTTCAGCCACACACTTTCTTATAGGATGTTTTACAACTGAGTTTGTAAACTTAGGAGGCATTTATTAACAGAAGTATCAGAAAAAAATATGATATTCACCATAATCAGGGTTGAATATTTCCTCCACAATCAGTTGAAAGAACTCCTTGGACACACCCCCTTCATCAATTCCCTGCTCTCCTTCAAACTCAACATAGAGCTGCTTCTTGAGATCTGCTGGATTATCTTGTGAAGTCATCTCCAGCTGGTTACACAAACAATATTTACATGTGTATAGGATACAAAGTGATGTAGGTAAGGCAAACAACTGGGAGGAGTTAACTACTACTGTAGCCATAATGAATCCGAAAAGCTCAAAGAGGGCTTTCCAAATTCAATGTGGTGGTTACTTTAACTTTAATTTTGAAATTTAGATGCTTGCAAATGCTATTTTCAGGGTTTTCCAGTCAAAATTTGTGCCTAAAGAACAATCAAACCTATGACTATATTAACCATGTTTTACGTTGAACAACCATTCTTTTACTCAACGGTCTCAATCAGAAAATCTTTCCTACTTATTATTGTTACAAGATATATGCTCTCCTCACTTGACTGAGTGAAATACAATAACATACTCAGCATTGACTACCTCAACATTTTGGCGGGGATGCTAGTTTGGCAAATGTGGAAGCGTGAGATCCAGTTCTGTGAAAAATGTCTCAGGCGTTGCATGACCTTTTGATCCCGCTTCCATTGTACACGGGAAAGGTCAACATGCTTGAAACTCTTGAAATGTATGCTCACTTTGACTCAGATGTTTAAGAAGGAAGCCTTACAAAACTTTCTGGGATCTTTTCATTTTTTAAAGTTTCTTGTCAAAGTTAATGGTTAAGTGAGATGAAAGTAGATGGCCAAAGATTTGCTAGTAGCAAGCTGCTATGGATGGCTACTGGCCGCAATTGACAGCCCTGCAGACAAACTGTGTTCTGCCCATTTGGCGTTAATGTTAAAGAAATTTGAAGGTACACACAACAATACTTACATTGACAAGAGCATCTTCAATTAGGTGATCTCGACGAACTTTGAGTCTGAGGTATGGCGTTGCATGTTGGCCCCTCACAAGACTGTACAGTAAAGTCAGCCGTCTCTCACTGTACATGCGCACACGATTGTCGTAAAACAAGCCCATGCTCTTGGTAGCAGTTGAAAGGATGAAGTTGTACTTCAGGAAAGAAAACTTGCCCTGTGAATCATTCTTAAAGTAGGTAAAGTCGCGGTCAACCTCTATTTGCTCATTTAATGGATCATTAACAAATTCTTCACATTTAACTAGTGGCTTGCGGCAATCTAACATATCAATTTTCAATTCCTTAACGAGAGGGTCATCATGATCGCTGCTTGCCGTAGCTCCATCATGGTTGTCGTTCAATGTTTGATCAAAATTTCCTCCTAATATACTAGCGTAATAAAGCATTTTCATAGTTTTCGTTGCAGCCACAATTGCTTCATCCTCTTGCACTGGCATGTTTCCTGTGGCACTAGGTCCTGTTAAGACTTGGTACGTAATCAGTTGCTGAAGAGTTTCAACCATGCACCTGATTTCCTTACTTGAAAACTGCGACCAGATATGGACTAAAGTTGCTTGGAATTTTACTGGGAGTAACGCCACAGCTTTGAGAAAACTAGGCAACGCCTGGTCTAAATATTCCGGACTCTGTAGCATCGTGTTTTCCATGATAATCACAAATTGATTCAAAAAGTTAGGATCATTGCTTGGTGCTTTGTATCGAAGTTCCATTTCAAGAGTTGGTGCTAAGGCAACCAGGGAGTTTATTAATGAATTCTCCACCGAGGAATCCCCTGTCTTGAAGAGAGCAGAATACATGTTTCGTACAGCTTCAATGTCAACATTGGTTCCCATGTTCTGTTTGCCAGACGAGTCTAACAAGAAACTTTTGTTCAGTGATTCAGAACTAGAAAACACCACACCGATGTTGTGCACAAGTTTCTTGTAGTTTCCCTCTTCCTGGCATGAATTCAGGTTGGACAGGAATGATTTTTCTGTGAGAAATGGGACCTCTTTGGCTGGGACTAAAATAAAGAAACATGTTCAGTCTACTTGAAAAAGAAATTTGGCCACTAAGTTGTAAGATTAACATTCAAAGGACAATTATAACTATTTCTATAGAAACATGAATTACCAGTTAGTGAATACACATAGCACTGGAAAAGTAAGTGGCCCCTTAGGAGAGCTTTAGCCATAATTTTTCACACAGTTTTCACCAATGTTATCTCAATTACCATAATGGGGAAGCGTAATACAATCATGCTTTCTCTTTGGGTCTCCTCGCTATATCCTATCACGTAAATATCTTCTTTAAACTGATTTTTCCCTTGTTTTATGTGTTTACATAAACAAATGACATGGAGAAAATACAATCTGCGGTGAGATTTGATGGGGAAGTCACACATGCAACTGCACAAGACTGCACAGTGTGTTATTTGCTGTACAAGTATATATGTACCTTTGTGATTTTTTTCTTGCAGCGGTTCACAAAGGCGAGCCTTCTTCATGAAAAGCTGCAATGCTAATGCTGCAGCATCGTCCTTTGAGGTTTGCTTTCTCCCGCTAGATGCACAGTATTCATTGCTACAACCCTGCACTCCACAGCCATCTGTCAGCTGGAAAAAATAGTTCTTGATTTTTTGTTCCGCTGCCCGTTTCCTGTATAAATAGATGAATAAAAATAATACAGAATAGCTTAAGTATTCTGGTCATTGTTCCCAAAATTGTTTTCTGCAGCTGCATTTTCAGAGGAAGCCAAACCTGATTTACTCTTACTATGTTCTTAAGTTGATTGCACATAAGCTGATAAAGAGAATCAGAAACTCTGAGTGGGAGCAGGCTTTTTAATGTGGCTAAATAATTTAGGCTAAGTTAAACGCAAAACAAGATTGCTGGCGGGCAGCTCCCTCAGAGTGGGTACAGAGGATTTGTGCCTGGGTGCCTGAATTTTATAGTTCGGCTTCGGATGTCCGTCATTCTGTGTGTTTTTCACTGCTGGACAGATCTTGCTAAGCTTTTCTCCCAGCCCACCCATGCCCCTTTGGGTTCATGGTAAGTACGTCAGTAAGTATCCTGTGTTTCCACTGTTTTTTCAGTGTGGCAGTGCCCGGTGGTTGCCGCTCAGTTTATTTTGCTTTCGGGCTCTACTATCCTTTCAGGCACCATTCCCCCAATTTCCTGCAGATGACCTGCCAGATAGATATCCAGGCATCCTGTGGATGCCCACTTCTAAAAGAAAATTGTTTTATTTTTTACATAATTTATAATTTACTTTATAATTTGTTCATTTGGACAGACACTAGATAGAACATTTTGGATGCTAAAGGCTTAAGGCTTGAGTGGGAGTAAGTGCAAAATATCTCCCAACTCCCCTTCCCTCCCCATTAAACTTTGACCCAGCAAGTGTGGCTATGGGGTTTTGCAATCAGGCACCCCCCTCCCCACTGATCCTTTATAGTACATACAAATGTCTACTTGTAAATTGTGTGTTTGCTTTTATTACCGCTTCTATGACAACTAATTAACTTACTTGTTGAAGAAAGTTAACTACGCAAATATTACACCTTATTTGCACTTGACTGAGTGACTTGGTATAAAAAAATAATGATTATATATGTGAGCTTAATATTTTTCTTTCCGAGTTGCATATCCAGTAACCATGTCCTATTCTACACCTCTGGGTCAATTTTGGAATCTTCTTTTTAAAAGCCTCTAAGCTGCTGCATAGAAGAAACATTTCTCAGCACTGTGTAACTTACAAGCATAAGCTTTAGTGTAAAACAAACAAGCAGCTCCAAAAACGAAATCCTCAAATTTAATGGATTCGTCATATGATAGAAGACATTTCAAACGTTTAGTTGCCAAGACGATAATGGAGGTTTGTGGAAGCTGCAGGTGAAAGGAAATCGTCTCGAGAGACTCAACTTGAGCGGAAAAAGGCGCCAACAAAGATAGAATAACAACCGATTCTTCGAGCTTGTCAGGGGTGTTAGAATCAACCGCGTGTCAAATTAAGATAATTCAGATCAATCGAACCCTTGTATAAAAGTTGTCACTTATATATAATATGCACAAATAGGTACTACTTACATGTCCACACTGTCATCACCATCAGTATCTTGGGTACAATTCCTTTAGAGTAGAATAAAATAATGAAAGCGACTTCAGTGCTTCAAAACTAACACGCAAATATTAGAAATCGACAGCAAACACCTCGGAATCGACCGGCTAAAAATGGCATTGTTGCAAACATGCGCGCTTGAATCAGTTTACCTGGACTCGTTGCGGCCGTCCTTACCATCCGATGAGCAATTTTTTTTGTTCGACATAAAGACTATTTCGCGGTGAAGTGAAATTTTGCTAGTTTGACAACGATAACGAGCATAAAAGTTTAATTCTTCTTCCAGGAAACTCGTCCATGATTATTCTTCAAGTCATGTGTGCTCCATGACTCAGCCAGTGTGGGGTTCTGGGAACTCATTAGGCTCCGAGAGCCTGGGACGAGAACATGACGAAAATTTTACACACCACACATGCAATAACTTCCATCTTTCGGGAATTCTATTTTAAAACAATAAGTGTAGTTTCATTAGTTAAATTTAGCGTCTTTCGAGTCATTTGTCGTATATAAGTATCGGCCTTTGGGACTAGATGACTTTATATCCAAGGAAGTTTAAAGAAACGACAGAAAACAGAGGAAAATTACGAAAGAAAAAGAGATAGCAATCGTCGACAACTTTTGACGTGGTTCCTGTGTTGTTATTTATTTTTTTTTACACGATAAACGTCATAGTCTTACTTGATACACTGGTGGGCGAAGTAAGAAGAAAGTAGGATGGGAAAGCCGAAGAAAGGAGGCAAAAAGAAAGACGTGGATTGGTAAGTATGGTCTTTCTCCAATATTGCACATGTCACGTGTTTAATGGTGATCATTTTAATTGATATGATTAATAGCCATTAACACTGACTTATTCTAGAGCAATTTCCAAACATTTACAAGGAAAAGGAAAACAGAACAAACCAGACATCTGTGAAAGATCATAGATGACTTCAACAATTAATCAGAGAAAATCAATGCAGATAATTTTTTGCATAATTTTTCTGTTGCATCATTGGTCATAATATTAGTCACATGGTACACATGTACAGCTATATTGGATTGGTAATGCTCAGGGAGATATGGGAGCTTAATTACTTGCATGATGAACTGTGATATGAACGGTCTAACTTCAAGAACTGACAAGGTTCTTGAGGGTTGACAAATGATAAAATTTGAAACTTTGCGAGACAGCGAGACTCTTCTCCAGCATTCCGTGGTATCCATTTGTAATGTAAGATAAAGTCACAGTGAAAATGATACTTTAAAATGTACACATCCTCACTGAATTTTAGCCAACTTTCACAGATCTCGCTGTCTCTGTTATCTTACAATGTGCTGTCGGAATCTTGATTTTTTTTGTGAGGGTTAAGAAAGTCTCGGGCTTACAGAAAATACAGTTCAACCTCTATTTAACAGCCACCCTTGAGGAAATGGATAGTGGCAGCTTAATAGAGGTAAAAACAATAGAAAAAACCTCATCGGTGCTTTCAATTGATTACTGGCTGCCTAATAGGGGTGGCCATTTAATAGGTGGCCACTTAATAGGGGTTTGACTGTATGTGAATGTGGAGTTGGGTTGACCTCGGGTGAACTAGTATGCCATCCAGGAGAAGAAGCCAGGTTCTCATCTATCTAGTGTGATCCATGCTACAGTGGACCAGATTAAGTTAAGTGCATGTGTTTAGAACCTACTGGACCTTAGTTCAAGAAAACCCATTTATGTCCAGGATTGAACACAAGTATTGTTTAATTAGTTCTTCATGTTTGGCAGGGTTATTTGACATTTTCATATTACTTCATATTTAACAGAATTGTGTGTGTTTGGTGACTTTTTATTAATGAGGACACTTTGTGATGCTTATCATAAGGAATTTGAATCTCATTAGTGTTCAATATGGGACATATCTGAGAAAACCATGCAATACTCTAGACCGGTGAAAACCATCTAAAGGTTAACCCAGCCCAGCCAATCAATGAATAGAATATAAAAGCACTACATCAAAGAACAACTACTGGTAACTGTATTTGATTGTGGGATTGCAAACTTGAGTACCACTCACCATATTATTCAAAATAGCTCTTGACTAATAGATGAGATGGATTGATGATCAATTCAGACAAAGATAAAGACTTTTCTTAGTTGAGACTCTTGTGTAGTACATGTTCACGAATGTTTATGTACACACTCTTGTGATTACTGTTCAATACATACTCTGTATCAGTCACAAAATAATGCTGTTACTGTTAGTATCACTTTAATTAATGTCTTGTTTAAATGTAGTATTTTTTCACTGTGCCCTTCCTGGAGGTTTTTCGAAAGGCATTATTGATGTAAAATAACCACACTGTCTTGTCTTTGCAACTCTCAGGGAGGACGATGTTTTGAATGATCTTGAGTCATTGAAAGATGGTGAACCAGACAAAGAAAATGCTACAAGTGAATCTAAGGTGAGAAATTATATAAGGTTGTTCAATCTACAGTAGATCAGTACAGTCATTAGTTTGACTAGATGAAACTTTAGTGTTTAAACTTGGAAAACAAAATGGAACTTGTAGTATCAGACAATGCATGCTCTATGCAGTCTAATTTGCATGATGAGACATACTTGAAGTGGAATAAAGCCCTAAGTGACTTTTGGAAAATGTTAAGGTAGCCAGCGTTGAAACACCTCCTAGCAATTTTCACAGTTTACTTTTGTCTTCATTATTGTCCAACAAGAACTAATAGTAATAACTAGTTCTTTTGAGACAATAACTTAAACCAGAGTAAACTGTGAAAATTGCTAGGAGGTCTTTCAATCCTGGCTGCCTCAAAGTTTTCCAAAAATCACTTAGGACTTTATTCAACATGCTCCTTCATTTGCAGGGCAGGAAAAACCCAGGTCCAATTGCCTGGGGCAAGTAAATTTTGTTCTTGGCCAAGTGAAAATAGAGGTTCAGTGGCCCAGTGGGCAAGCAAAATTAGCCTCAAAAGTTTTGTGCGTCTGAATAAAAATGTTACCTAGGTATATGATAATTTCCAGTCAAAAGCTGTTTCAAAACTTGAGACTGCAAGATAAGTTAACCATTGAGTTGAAAGCATGGATTAGTTAGGAATCCAAGCATACTCTGTTCGCATTTGTCCTGTGATTACTATACTGGTCACCACATTGGCAAGTAGCATTTTAATAGGGGCAAGTGAAAACTGAAATTTACTGATTTGAACATTATATTTTGTTTACATTATAATTTCAAATAGGGTGGTGGCGGAAGATTTCAAGGTCTTGATATCGAAGATGATGGCCCACCAGAAAATGATGATGATGACGACTTAGCGAAAACGGTTACAAATACAAAGAAGAACAAGACAGACAAGAAAAAGAAACAAGCTGAAACTGCTTCAGAAACAACAGAAACAGTTGAAACTGATAGAACTGCTGCCAATAATGATCACAAAAATGGAGATAATGCCTTAGAAACAAATGATAATAATACTTTAGATGAACCTCATGTCTCAACTGCAAAAAAATCCAAAAAGAAGAAGAAAGATAAGAAAGATTTTGACTTTGATTTTGAGGATGACTCTGGAGATGAAAAAGTAAAGCCAGCTAAAACGCCAGACAGTGCAGCAAAGAAACTTGAAGAAGTGCCAGATGAATCAGATACTATAATCAAAACAGCGGCACAGAAACGTGCTGAAAAGAAAGAGAGGGAAAAAAAGAAAAAAGAAGCTGAGAAAGCCAAGGCAAAATCTAAAGTTAAGAAGGATGAAAACGAAATAGACACCAAGGTAGATGACAAGACAGAAGGAGCATCAAATATTGATACAGAATTACCTGCAGATAAAGAACAAGAGGATGTTGTGGCACCAAGCCTATCAGGTAAATGATAATCACACATTTGTGACATTACAGAGTCTCAATGTTACATCTCAAGATCAGAGTGTGAATTCTCTACAGGTATACAAATTGCCATTATTTCCTCAAATGTTTTTTCTTTCTTTCTCAGGATATAGTACTTTAGAGTAGTTCATTTGTTTTTGTTAAAACATGTTTTTTTTTTCTTTTAAAGAATTTTCAAGGCAGTGTTGAGTGTTAGTCTTCTATTTTCATTACTATGCAATCCATTGATTGAATGAAGGAAAATCACATTCAAGCCAAGAACTAGTTACATTATAATTATATAGTACTCTGTCATATACAGGAAGTTAAAAATTTAAACACAACTTATTCAAATAATGATCAATAAAATACCTCTCTCTTGACTCTGACTGTACAGTTTACAGTAGCCAAACTGTTCAATTAAATGCCAAAAGCGTAATTTGTTACAATTTGAGCACATTTAAATAACGATGCAGTGATTCATCCTCGTGCTTTTTCAACTTGATTGTGCAAGCATAAACAATTTTAGAAACTTAAATACCCAGCCTTGCACTTACTGTCAAAGGAGATGTAGGTGACGTTGATGCTGACAAGCCTGCTGCAGATAACCTTGATGGCAAAGGTGAAGAACAGGATGGTGAGGAGGATGGAGAAGACAAAGACAAAGAAAAAAAGAAAAAGAAGAAGAAGAAAAAGGGAGAGAAAGAAGAGAAGAAGGTCAAGAAACCCAATAAAGCTTTAGTGAAACAGATGCAGCAGCAACTTGAACAGCTGAAGCTAGAAGAAGAAAGAAGGAGGCAAGAAGAGGAAGAAAAACAGAGAGCTTTAGAGGAGGCAGAGAACAGGAGACTTGAGAAGGTACATGTATTAAATTATTGGTTGGTGTTGGGTGGATTTTTGCCAACTGCCAGGGACTGGAAAACTCTGGTGAATTTAGTGTACATATACATGTATCCTGTGATTGAATTGCAAGTATCGAGAGAGCAATTTTGTTTTGGTTGTAAGTTACTAAATACTTTATTGCAGTTGAGACTTGAACAGGAAAGAAAGGAGAAGAAAAAGCAGAAAGAAAAGGTATGTGAATGTAGGAATCCTTTAATTACCATTGGTGATCCACATTTACTTTCTCATCATGCTATCCAGGGGTTTCATTAAGGGCTGGGTGCCAGGCAAATTGACCAGGTCTGAGGACAATTTGCCTGCCTGGTTTGAACATCTAGTGGAAAGTTTTACTTATAAAGAGGTTCAGGTCAAATAGTTTTGCCCGCCTGTGAAAACCAGTTGTCCTCCTGCTGAAAACATAAGTGAAACCTCTCACTATCAAAACAGTGTTAAACATATTAGTGGTGAGAATAGAGATACAAATCAACTAAGGAACATTAGTAAGTTAATATTGCAAAATGTGGAACAATCAGACTTGTGAAGCTGGCTCTTGGATTCTGTGTATCCAATACAGTCAGATATAAAGTCAGACTGTCTGCTGTAAAACATTTTTAATAATTTATTGTTCACAAAGGCATACAATAACCAGCTATTTCCAGTTCTCAATTTGAAAGACCACGTTTGATCCCATTTCCAAGCACCAAGAAGAGAGTTGAAAATAAGACAAGCAGCAGAGTATTTTTGATGAACTTCGAGGTGTGTGGAGATGTGGTCAAACACTGTCTTTGAGTGTTTGATATACCTTCTCAATCAAAAATAAAGCTAAGGAGAAAACAGAGAAATTAAATCGTAAAAATCTATGCTAATTAAGATCAAATATCCAAACACCCCCACAGTCATGATTTCCTTTGTTTACACTTGAAGAATAACTGAGTTTGAGAAATTTATTTGACAATAACGTTTAATGTTTTTACACTGTGGAAATGGTAACCTTTTACATTATATGAATAGCCCTCGTTCTATAAACACCAGAACAGTGTAATAAAAAATGTCAGGAGTTCATGTTGCTGTAAAGTAACACAACTCTGGGCAACACAGCACCCTGATGGTCAGCGTATTTAAGTCTGAATCTAGCAGCCTGAGTGAAGCACCTGCCAGTCTCCTGTATGGACTTACATGTACAGAGTATTTCCATGAAATGAATGTGTGTTTTTAGGAAAGGAAAGAGAGACTTAAGAAGGAAGGGAAGTTCCTCACCAAGACTCAAAAGCAACAGAGAGCACAGGCTCAAGCAATGTTGGATTCTATGAAAAAGCAAGGTATGAATTGTGATAGTGCAAGAAATGCACTATCACAATTTTTTTGTGTAACCAGGTGGAAACACCACATATTAGTGAATGCCAATCAAAACTATGGTCCTGTGGAAATGTTGGGAAAAAAAGCATGCATGAATTTCAAGGAAATTGTATCTTTGTAGGTTTGATAGACATCCCTGCACTTAATCAGCAAGAACAAGATGGAGTAAGAAGGCCAGTCAGATATGGTACCAAGAAACCCAAGAAACAACAACAACAGCAACAACAACAACAACAACAAGATCAGGAAGAAACTGAGCAACCAGATGGTTCTACTGAAGATCAAGGTAAAAAAAATAAACATTTGATCTTAATTATCTTGTTCTGTAGGCTGCTTCTTGTGTGTTAAAGAGATCTATTATAATAAACAGGTTAAAATAAAGTTCAAAAAGAAAGGGCTTGGGTTTACAGTCTGTTCCAGTTGTGCTAACCTTGTAGGTTTTCAGTTTAAGATGAGTGTCAAGTCAAAATGATACTTTCAAACTAGTTTGCTTTGAGGCATAGTTTTCTTTTGTTGAGATTTGTTACCATCCTAATTGAACCATAAAATAATATAAATCAAACTATGTTGAATTTTTTTTAAAACTAAATTCATTATAAACTTGAGATAATATCTACTAAGCAAAATTGTGCAGGCCTATTTTCACATTTTGCTGTAAATGTGGCTATTAATAGTATCATTGCCATTTCTGAATTTGTCTTGTCTAATTCATTTAACAGTCACTACTTCTGAAGGCACAATTGCTGAAGAAGATGATAAGAAATCTGATGGTAACTAGTAACCTTTATAGTTTGTTGTGTTGAAAATCAATGATTCTTTCACCAGTCGCTCCACAGTTACTTAGTTCAGGTTTCTTAGAGAGGCAACCAGTATCTTTTCTTTGATAACATGTAGTTTCTGCTACAGATCAGCAGGACACTGACAATGTAGAAACTGAAGAACAAGAGGAGGACAAGGATGACGAGGCTGAAGAAGAGGATGAGGTATTTTTCAGTGGCACAGCTAAAAATCCTGTGAATTTTAACAATAACAATGCACACACACTTTACCACCCAAATAGAAAAAACTCTTGGAATTTAACTGTTGAAAGAGCAGCATGATTGTTAGAAATAATAGTGCCCCAGTTTGAATAGAACATTGCTCATTTAACCTTCATAACAAGTCAAACCCTTGAGTTATGAGGTTCTGTTAGGATTTTTCAAGATGTGGGATATTTAGGTAACAAATCGATGAGATTAGGAGATTTTGTTTAGAGGGGGGAGTACTGGGATATTTTGAACAGATATCCCAAGATATTGAGTAGAGAAAGTTGTTTATTTCTCTAATGTACAGGAAATTTTGGCCCCAAGTTAATGGGATACTCAGACCCCTGCCCCACCCGTAGTGGGCCCCAATGGGGCCTCAGTTGTAAGCAATTCAGATATATAGAATTTCCCTTAGTCTTTTTACAGTATTGACTTTTTGGTTTTCACATTACCTTTGTGAAAGTCAGAAAAAGTGCAAGTGGCTGTATTTTGCAGCCACAGTTTAAGTATGATTACCACATTGGACAATCATACAGTAGCTCGATTTCATTAAAGAATCAGTGCTGCATGCATTAAAAGTTGCTATTGACACATCAGTGGAAAGGTGAATCAAACAACTAAACTGTTTGTAGGTCAAGGACTCTTGGGACGTTGATTCTGATGAAGAACTTGAAGATAAAACAACTGTTAAAGGTGTGCTACATGCGTCTAATAATATTATTGTACAGTAATACCTTGGACTTATGTTAAAAAATACTGAAAAAGAGAATTGGTAACACACCTCCAGAGTTGACAAGTATATTAGGTTCCTGTCGTCTTTTGGTCATTTTCTTTAACTTTCCTACATGACAGACAATGTGCACTATGGGCATGTGAGGCTTGCGCGCTTCACACGCGAGGATCATGCTTACAGTGCTTTGCTCCTTCCGAAAACGTCCAAAAACGACTGTTTTGCAGTCTAACAATAAATAGGTATTTATTCCGTATTTGTTTTATTTACTGCCACTTTATATCTGTTGGAGATTACTTTTAGATAGGTGCTTATATTAGGATTTTTTAAGTACAGTATAAAAATTTTTGTAGTTTTCATGTGAGTGAAAGCACTTTTCCCCACAGGTTCTGATGCTAAAACACCAGCTACAGTTAAGGTATAAATACATTACACTGTGATTTCTTTTCTTGTTAAGAATTTGGACTGCTGTCCTCTAACAGGGTCCGTGTAGTTTCTCATGAGTGCAATATTGTAGTATGTACAATATTCTATATGTACAAGATTTGTGGAGGCAGTATGGTCTAATGGTTAAGGGTGCTGGATTTGTGATCTGGAGGTCCTGAGTTCAAATCCTCCTCCCTGTTACTGGATGGATTTGTGTTTGGTGGTCCCAAATTCAACTCCTTCATGCTTTGTAAATAGCCAGCTGGTCAGCCTCCCACCAGTTGGGATTTTAACAAGTTTCTGTTCAATTTACAATATATTTGTTTGCTTATTTCAGTGTCCCTAATTAGCACAGTGCTGCTAAACACGTTGACAGTTAAATATTTAGTGATTTGTTGAATGTTTTGTTTTTTTTATTCTTTTGAAGGTGGAAGTCAAACCGTCTGCAGAAGTGGCTGCAGAAAGTGAAGAAGACTCAGAGGAGAGTGAGGAAAGTGAAGAGGACACTGATTCAGATGACGAGGAGGAAGAGAGTGACAGTGACGAGGAGTCTGATGACGAGGACACCAAAACAGAAACTGTGTGGGAAAGAATTGAGGTATGATCACCGTGACATGATATGCTGCCAATTAGCACAGAAAACCCTTGAGAGAAGATGGTGATGCGTGTTGGAAATTTGGACAAGATTCCTCAAAGAGAGGTGTTCGTCAAAATCCAGTTTATAGGGCATGGCCTTAATTTAGTAAATATATAGTTCACTAAGTGAACAACAACGAGCTTAGCAGTCTGTTTCCTGTCAGCAGTCCTTCATCTGGGTGGTCAGCAGCACAGTTCTACCGTGAAGGCTCGGATATTACTTCACTGATACTTCAACTTCAACTTCAACTTCACTTTATTTTGCACTTACAGTTTTGAAATTACAATATTAACATAAAAAAAGAAAAAAGATTCATATATAACAATTAAAAACGTGACAGTGGTCCATAGTTTGTACATGGAGCTAATAGAACCGCGAGGTTATCGAGTTAGCCTCCATCTCGTTTGAGTGAACATAAAAAAAAAAAACATGGGAGTAGAAGGACGGATTACTAAAGGAAAGAGCTAGAAGGATTGTGGAAACTTACGTTTGATGTTGCTGAGATGGAACATAGTTTTTAACAGATACATTGTGGTTCTTTGCGTGGTTAGCGGTTCTTTGTATTGCTTTTAAGGGAGCTTTTTTCCTGGCCTCCCTCCCCTTCCCTCTTGTTCATCCTTCCACTCTCCTTATCATTGTGATGTATAATCGTAGTGAGCACTACTGAGCAAGTGGTAGAAACCCAAAGTAGGAAGATGGCAAGGATTAAAATTAGATTGCCCTATCGGCAAACTTTAAAATGGTAGTCATTGTGTTCTGTCTTTTTTTTTTCTTTCAGAAAAGACGTGTAAGGGCAGAAGCTAATCGAAGCACAGACAACCTTCGATCTCCAGTCATTTGTGTGTTGGGCCATGTGGACACTGGAAAAACAAAGATTTTAGACAAGGTGGGTTTCTATCAGTATCATTAGATTGCGAATATAATTTATCTGATAATGAATGAAGCACGCTTTAAATTAAGGTTATGTCAATGACGTTTTGAGAGTTTTTCTGATCAGTGTGTTTGTTTTTTTAAAAGATACGTCACACTCATGTCCAAGATGGAGAAGCAGGCGGTATTACTCAGCAGATTGGTGCTACTATGGTTCCTGTTGACGCTATCAGAGAGCAGACCAGGATGATCAAAGATGTAAGTCCAACACAGTAGAAATGGTGCCAGCTTTCTTAGATTTCGTGCAAGAGACGATTATGAACTCGATCGAGACTTCTATCGCCTGATAGATGATGAAGGCAAATAATCTAATTGTTTTAGTATAAATCTACTAGTCGTTCAATATTTCTTCTAAGTCCTCTTCACAGACACTTTGAAAACGTAAAGAAGCGGCCGTTGTTTTTGTTAACAACCGCACACTGCTTGGCTACTCACTATCTACAACAGAATAGATAGGAGTAGCGTAGCCAATCAGAGAACGGCATTCGTGATAGAATAGTTTTTCTATAAAACGAAATCGAGAGCGAATAATCTAATTGTTTTAGTATAAATCTACTAGTCGTTCAAAACTTTAATCTTTTCCTGTTCACAGACACTTTGAAAAGGGCAAAGAAGCGGCTGCCATTTTGTTAACAACCACACACTGCTAGGCTACTCACTAGCTATCTACAACAGAATAGATAGTGAATAGCGTAGCCTATAAAAGAACGGTATTCGTCATAGAACCCTAGTAGATTCATACTAATTGATATTAGAAGGACTTTTCTAAGCATGCATGTCAAAGGGAATCAATTTTCTTCATCTCTACAACTACGTATCAGTAGTTACGTGTTTTGTTAACACATGCACTTTATTTCAGTTTCAAGATTTTAACATCAAGCTGCCTGGTCTTCTTATCATCGATACACCTGGACATGAATCCTTCAGGTCAGTTGCACAGTCATTTAATTAAGATTAAAACGCCTTGTAGAAAGTAGTTTGTTTTATATGGGTTCTATTTTGAATGAAATAGAAAACTTCTTCGTTTCTATAGAATTATAGGTCGGGGTGGTTTTGCAATTTCGGGAGAACGCTTTAAAATTCTAGTTAACTTCCAGTTGAGATCTTTATGCTTGCCAGTTTTCTTGTTGCTTGTTCCTTAAGATCTCCGTCAAGTCGAGGGACGTCGTCATTGTGGCACGTTTTGTGCCCATTCCCCCAAGTTTCACAAGTGGGCGCGGGGAAATACGTCTGTTTACACCACTTACAAATACCAGTCTCGTGTGTATTGCAGTAATTTACGGTCCCGCGGGTCATCCCTTTGCGACATGGCTATCTTGGTGGTGGACATTATGCATGGCTTGGAGCCACAGACTATCGAGTCACTTAACTTGTTGAAGAAGAGAAAGACTCCTTTTATAGTGGCACTGAACAAGGTCTGTAACTTCTGTAACTGTGTTTATTTCAAGTTTTACTGATATGTTTTATGTTTACTCCTGAAATGCAAATCTAAAAGTTGGCGGTAAGGCATATTTTGCTGTAATTTGTTTGAAGGTTGACAGACTGTTTGAGTGGAAGCGAGGTCCAAATTCAGGCATCTTTGACACGATCAAAAAACAGAAGAAAAACACTAAACAAGAGTTTGATGAACGAGTGCAGATCGTCGTGAAAGAGTTCGCTGAACAGGTTTGTTTGAGTTCTCTCATCATGCGGGCGAGTCTTATTAAAGGTCGCACCCTTCTAGCAAGTGCATCTGGCACGTCGCATATAACTAGCGGGAGGTCGTCTCTAAGGCGGTAACTGGTCAAACAACTGCGGTAGCCAGTTTCATGCGTTCCCAAACTAACTGAATGCGTGGAACAAGCAAGCCAAATGAAATCAACTTGTTAAACTTTTACAAGCGGGTTCTTCTTGTTGTTGTTGTGTTCCAGCCGTGACGCCACTCCTTAAACATCGCCTTCCTTTCTTTCTTCACAGTCCTTGAATGCAGCTCTTTTCTACAACAATCCCGATGCTCGATCGTATGTGTCCCTAGTACCCACATCTGCTCACACCGGAGATGGAATGGGTGATCTGATCTCACAAGTGGTGCAACTCACTCAATTAAGACTCGCTCAAAGACTAGCCTTTTCTGAAGAATTGCAGAGCATGGTGCTGGAGGTAAGAGCTGATTCGCTCCGAGCCATACGGTTTTTGCGAAAAATTCTTTCCTGAGGTCCGGTCTTAAGGTAACCAAGACCGCTGAATAAGAAGGCAGAAGACGTGCCCTTACAGTATTAATCTCAATCCAAAGTAAAATTTTATTAACTCCAGCAGGAAAGTGCTGAAGCATGAAATAAAACAATAAATAGGGTTGCAAACATTTAACACTTAATGACTGGTCCCAGGGGAACAGTGAATTTTGTTTTCCGAGAATCTCAATGTTTTCCTCGACTTGGTCTCACAAAACATTGAGATTCGAGGGAGACAAAATTCACTGTTCCCCAAAGAACTAGTCATTAAGTGATTTGTTATATAGCAAAACAAAACAAAAGCAAATTTTGGAAAACGCGCTGAGATTCCAACGACAACATCAGACCACCTTCAACTGCACGCTTTGATCACGTGCAACAGCGGTCAACATTTCGCGGGGTAACGGTGAACTGTTTCCCGTTTGACGTCTTAGTTTTCACAATGTTGCCCGCCCATGGCATTTGGCGGTAAACAATTTCTTTGTTAGATGTCATGTGACCATGAACTAGCCAATGAATGGGCGCGCTGTAGCAGGAAAAACTCCAGCTATATAACAATTCGTGTTCTCACATTGGTAGTAACGCAACGCTTTAGTCACTAGTTGGTGTGGTGAATCATTGCGTGACGAGTCAAGTAACGGCTGCGAATGGGACTGTGTTTTCAGTGGTATTGTTTTGTTTGTGCGTATTTTACTTTGGATTGCAAGCACCTCTACAGCCGCGGCTTGCATCTTGGCTGTTTACTTTTTATTCAGTATTGCTTAACTCGAAATGGTACTCTGGGAGTGCAACAAATCTCCCCTCCTTCCCCCCCCCCCCCCCCCTAGATGACTATGCTAGTTCATTGCAAGTCACCCCTCATTCTGTGCCAACAACTCGCCGGTACAAGAGAGAAACTAAAGGATGTGAGTGTCTTGCACGGAATACAGTGACCCCGTCCGTGGCCCGAACCCTAATATCTTGATCCGTCTTATTTACCGCACCCAACCTAACCCTTTACTCTGGTTTCTCTGTAGGTCAAGTCACTGCCCGGCCTTGGCACTACAATTGATGTGATCTTGATCAATGGTAAGCTGAAGGAAGGGGACACAGTCGTAGTGGCCGGAATTGAGGGCCCTATTGTAACGCAGATTAGGGCCTTACTTACGCCTCAGCCTCTCAAGGAACTAAGGGTCAAGAACCAGTATATCAACAACAAAGAGCTTCTTGCTTCCCAGGGGGTCAAAATTGCTGCTAAGGACCTGGAAAAGGCCCTGGCTGGTATACCGCTGTTTGTTGCTCAGCAACCAGACGAGGTTGACTACTGGAAGGTGAGTCACAACACCTTTAACAGCTGTTTACAAGTTGTGATAATGTGCGTGTGAAGAAAAACGCGTTTGCGAATGTCTGGTTTGTAAATAAAAGACAAACAAACGAATATAACCTTTATTTACCCTCGGCAGTGTTTATAGCACAAAGGCAGGTGGGGCCGAACAAACGACTGAAACAAATAATTCAAATTGAACATAGCATATGACATTGTTAGAAATCCCAACTGGCCTGAGGCAAACCAAAATGCACGTGAAAAATATTTTTGCAGCTGTGCAGCTATTGGAAGGAAGTGGCGGGTTTAGTTTATACCCTCGTGTTAGTGTGATAATTATCAAACGTGACTGAGGCCGTTCTTTATTAAATCGTTTCATCCTATGTCTCTCTGAGAAAGGAGAAACTAAATTTGTACAGTACTTTGGCCTAGAATTTCGATTACTTTTCTCTAATCAAAGCGTTGATGTAGTATTAGTTAGACTACCAAGTAACCATTTTAGCTGTAAATCTTTTTCACAGTAGATCATAACTTCCTGTACTCTACTAGTACTAACAAGACCACTTAGTCAGCGTTTATGTATCTTATTTTTTGCAGTAGATCATAATTTTCTGTACTCTGCTTCCCAACAGGAAGAAGTGTCGAACTTGCTTCGTGACACGCTTCAGTCCATCAAGCTGTCAGACCGTGGTGTGTATGTGCAGGCCTCTACTCTGGGATCACTGGAAGCCCTGCTTGAATTCCTGCGAACTTCGAAAATTCCTGTGAGTAGCAACCGTGCAACACTATGGCTGTTTCAGTAGAATCGTACTAGTTTCATGAGGGCGTGAAACATTTTGTCCTGATTTGAAAGTAATCACAACTTTACAGGCCTTTTTTCATTTTTATTTTATAGTATTCTGGAGTGAACATCGGCCCAGTTCACAAGAAGGACATCATGAAATGCTCCACGATGTTGGAACACGACAGCCAGTGAGTCGTTTTCTTGGCCCTTTGTGGGTCATTTAGTGAATACCATTATGTAAGGAAGGTCTGTTATTGAAACAAATCGCCGCTAATGTTTTAGAAATCATTGTGAACACCAAAAATTTGGTCAAAAAATGATTAACTAAGGCATTCCCAATCTCAAGTTTTGAGTTCGCCGAGTGATGTCAGTTCGCTTTAACCAACATAATGACGTCATAACATTCAAAATGGCGGCCGTCTTAACTCATTTGATATGAATGGAGCTACGCGATGCAAGGAATGTGTAGGAATTTGCAAATCATTGTTGAAAATGTGTTTTTATCTATACCTTTATTAATTTTCCTGGTAAGGAAGGTCTGCAAGTTAATAACTCGGCAAAACCTGTGGAGCAATTAAGCGTGACGATTTTCGGCGAAAGAATCATGAGACATTTTACCTGAGAAGAGAAACTTGGTCCTTTTATTCAAGAGAGTTTGCGGTGACTCAAGAATCTAGCACACTCTTAACGCGCGTTACGTGCCTATTTGGTACCATGTTTAGATAAGTAAGTAAGCACTTTATTTAAGTGTCAATATATTTAGCCCTTGTGTGCTAATTGGGGACACTGTATTAACTTTACCTAAAAGTTTTCATTAATAGTGTTATAAGATTGTCTTAAAAAATTAAAATTGAAATATTGGCAAACAATGAAAGGAAATAAAAGAGTATATGTTGTCCGAAGAAACGCCATATATGCTTCTCGTCATATAGTTTGCTAAGTATCTTCATTGCGTTACTTAGGTTCGCGGTTATCCTGGCCTTTGACGTGCGGATAGAGAGAGAGGCACAAGAAATGGCTGACAGTCTGGGCGTGAAAATATTTGCCGCCGACATCATCTATCACTTGTTCGACAAATTTACAGCTTATAGAGAGGTCAGTGGAGTGTTACTAACAAAATGAAGAAGTGTCCCGACTCTCTATAAAACTATATAAACTATATAACTATATAACTCTATATAAAAGGAGTCTCGTAGCCAAAACAAACACAGGAAAAGTCACGCAAGCGATACCGTGACCTTTTACATTCAGTAGCTAAAACACTGATTCTTTATTGGTAAATTATTGTGGCGACACTTTTCGATATTTAAACAAAGTGCAGTGGAACTACTCTTTCGAACAATTTTGAATGGTATTCAATTCGCTCCACCAGGAACTTAAACAAAAGAAGCGGGAAGAATTTAAGCACATTGCAGTGTTTCCGTGCAAGCTACGAATTCTGCCTCAACACATCTTCAACTCCCGTGGCCCGATTGTGGTTGGTGTGATTGTGGAGGCTGGTGTAGTGAAGGAGGGAACCCCTGTGACAGTTCCGAGCAAGGAGGTCAGTAGCACAGTACGGAGTATAGTATGAAGTAACTTCTACTCGTTTGTGTTACTTAGACTTGAGACGTTTCCTAGTACCTTTCGCAGGAAGCAATCAATGGGTCAGTAAACCAGATGAAAACTCTTAACCAGCAAGTTGTAACTGGTGGTAGCGCGGGAAAAAGTAACCAGGAGCAGGCACGGGAAAATATTAAACTGATGCAAGCGCGTTACAATAATGGAAAAGCACGGGAAAAGTTGCATTTCAGCCTGATTGGCTCAAAAGGGAAAATCTGGGCTTTCATTGATTATAGTATGATACATTAATTCTTTGGGTTATTATGGCATTACGCTGGAAATAAAATTCTAAAACAAAAGCTAACGCTCCGCTACTTTCCAACGTCACTGAATTATCACCGTTCTATTGCACGACAAAGTCGTTTTTTATCAAGAACACAAGTATCAAAGGAAATGAAAACTGGAAAGGAGAAACTTAAAAACAAAACAGGTTTTGAACAATCATTTTAATTTGCTGCATAACTTCGGAGACCTTCCATCCCCTCCCTCCCTGAGAGAGGAGGTGGGGGATGGGCCCAGCAAGATTCTCCGTGAGGGATAGCCAACCCAGAGTTCTTGCGGAGCTATGGGTTAATTGAAAATGACTTTGTTTTGTAGTTTTTAGATGTCGGGGTTGTTACTGGCATCGAAGCCAACCACAAGCCGCTCACTGAGGCTCGTAAAGGCATGGAGGTGTGCGTGAAGATCGAGTCCCCGCCTGCAGAGGCGCCGAAAATGTACGGCCGGCATTTTGATCACACAGACCTTTTGATGAGCAAGGTGAGAATACAAGAAATGTTGACATACAGGGCGTGGTTTAGTTTGAATTTTGGACGTTTACAGAAAGTATAGCCTTGTGAAACAAACGCCTCTTTCCGTGTGCTCGTTTTTATGTCCTTGAGAGACTTGCCAGCCTGTTTAAACCGAAAAATTCCTTCCTGGAGAAATAGCTGTACCGGGATTGATATTACGCGACAAGAAATCAGTGAACAGAAATATGTTGATTTCGCCAACCTACAGATTGCACATGTTGGGACTTCTGTGGGGTACAAATATCCCTCTCCTGGCTCATCTCTTATTTATCATCTTCACTTTCACTTTTACTTTTTGCGTAAGGTAATGGTTAAGTCTGCATACGAGCCAAGTGGCCCATCAGGCCTGATCTTATCCCTGTTTTTGAAGCATGAAGCGACTAGGAGTATTTCTACTCCCCCCTGGATGGGATTCTAGTCCATCACAGGGTTACCCCCAGCATTAAGTGCGCCGGTACTCATTTATTCGCCAGGGTGGAGAGAGGCACTGTGAGAATAAAGTGTCTTGCCCAAGAACACAACACATTGTCCCCGGCCAGGGCTCGAAATCGGACTGCTCGATCCAGAAACGAGCGCACTTACCTTGGGTCTTCCGCGCCTGTCTCTTTACTTCTTTGTAATGCGTTTCTAATAACAATTTTTGCGTTTTTCGTGATATTTCACAGATTAGCCGAGAATCCATTGACGCTGTAAAGAATTACTTCAGAGATGATTTACAAAAGGCTGACTGGCAGCTCATGATTGAACTGAAGAAGATTTTTGAAATACTGTAAATGAACATACAAGATGCGCGCAAAGCTCCCGCGAACCAATTTTAAATGTATGGAATTTCCCCACCGATAAGGAACAGGCGGGACACCTTGTGTCATATGAAGACTTTCAAGGGCTTTACTTCCCCCTGCTCTGTTAGCCCCTCAGTACGAGCGACGCGTGCGGTTTTCGTTGCTCTCTTCGTTTCATTGTCCTGTTCAAACAAGACAATGCAATGAAATATTCTCTCCTTAATTGGCCTAAAATTGTCCTTTTTGGCGGAGTTTGTGCGTTAATTACTCGTCCCGGCAGTCTCAGCGCACCCCATGTCACAAGTTCACCCTGTTCCTTGTTTCATTCACTAAAATTTGGCTGCTGTTGACTCGGATTAATCTATTTCTTTCTAAATCGAAACAAATATATGTTATATGTTTTGTAACCTAAAGTGAATTGATACTCGAAAATAAAAGTCCAGGGAATCTAAATTCTTGTTTGTCAATATGTTGTGCGTAACGCTAAATTACATTTTGTCGATATGTTATGCCGTGACTTGTGTGCATTGATAACTGTTTCACATTTTGTGGGGTAATCTCCGGTGGTAGACGTTTCCCCTGGGTTATCCAAGTTTATTTTGCCTCAGGGTTGTGACCATTTCGTTTTAGACAGAAGTGAGGGAGTGCGTGACCTGAGTGAACGAGCTTCCTGTTGATCACAGTAACGCTTTCCACCGTCAGACCAGTCTGAAGTCACGCAGACCCGATGGCAGTTTCGCCATATACGACTTTGTGTCAGTGTGCTATCTGTCTAAACCGAGAGAAATGAAGAGCTTTCGTTCTGCTATTTTACCAGCTCACGAGAAAAAAAAGAAAGCAGTTTGTTTGAAATATTTATTTGTTTAAATACGTGTCCCCAGTTAGCTCAAATGCCAAGTCCAGCGACACTTAACACTCTTCCGCACACATGCGGCGATATATATGTATATATTTTCCACCAACGCTTCAATTTTTCACGGCAGCCTCGTTCCCAGAGTCTTCGTTCGTCGAGAATTGAACGACTTTGGAAAGCTCTGTTTGGGAGTTCGAAAATATTGGACTTCCGGTTTAACTGCGCAAATTTAGCTTTAAAACATAGTTACTAACTAACTATGTTTAAAACGAGTCGCTCGTTTCTTACTTCCGCTCACTTCCATTGTTTTTTAAACCAATCAAAATCGGCCCTGTAATAGAACTCTTGAGAGACAAAACGCGACGCATAAGATTTGAGTTTACCGCCTCCGGACAGCAATTTTCATCAGAAGTTCCGCAAACTGAACTGAACTAATCTTTTCGATAGATCAACGAATCAACCACTTTTTCCACTGTGTTTTCAGTCAATTTACTATACACATGGAACACGTTTAGTTTACGTGTTGATTTCTCTTGTTGATCACCTTATGAATAAGATGACTTTTCTCGCACTGTTGCACATTTCTTGCGCGATTTTACTTGTGAAAGACTTTTTGTGGTCAATTTTTTGCAGGTATTTTATCATACTGGTTTCGTATATACCTGGATGGTATCCCGGGGTGGTACTTACAGAAAAAATTAACCCGCTTCGCAGCTAGACAAATACCCACCACTGCACTAGCCTCTTCTACTGCGGGAAATAATAGTTAACTATGGAGGTCAGTTGTCGATTCAACCTTTCAGCCTTTTCTTTTACCGTATGGTCTCTTAGCCTGCAGGCTACCGGTCACTATGAGCAGCCTTGTGATCAAAAAACCTACTGGCCACTCTTAGTCCCAGTCCTCTGCCAACTGAAATATTTCTGGGAGTCGAGACACTGAGCTCTAGTGCAATCACTGTAATGGCGGCGGTAAGAGAGTTTATGAGAATGATTTTGACAGGGTCAGTTATTGTCTTCTCCTCGAGCAAATTAAGCTAGCGTGTGTGTGTCAGTGTACTGTGTGTTGTATATCTGGTTGTAGGCTTACTTCCCGGGGTACTACCCAGAATCAATCCATGCCGGATGTGTTTAGCTATTCGAAGCTATTGAACTTGTAAGCGTGAACACGTTGAGAGGAATTCTATGCTGTAAATACAGTGGTTTCCTTTGGCATATTGTGAAATATTCCACCAGTTAGTTATGTTTTAAGTATGCACATGCATGAGACCTTGTTAGGGGTAAATTCCGACAAGCGACATGGCCTTGAAACGGCGACATGAGAGCTACGAATTGGCGACGAACGACAGACTGCTCCAGCGAAATAGGGAAAGCGACACCAATGGCAAGATAGACCGACAATGAATTTCGGAGCTGAGAATGCAGTGATTGTTTTAAACGTCTGAGTCGAAGTGAAGACGCATTTGTAGAGTTTTAAATGTGTTTTCCTCTCTCACACGCCATGTCGAAGGGTCGTGAAACCCAGGCTTTCTTATATATGCTAAAACGTCCAACGTCGAATAAATCGAGTCTGTCATTGCTGTGTATTTTTCTCATTCTCAGCTGAGTGAGCTGTGCCCTAAAACGCCTAAAAACACGCTTGAGGAAAAAGGAAAGAGAGTTCTGAAAGTCGGCTTCATATTTTTATCAGTGGGTCACCAGTAAGAGAATATGAAGTTGTATTATCAACAAATGGCAGTATGGAAGGAAAAGAGAGACAGGGGAAAGCTGCCAAGGTTTTCTCATCTTCAGCAGAAAGTAAGGGTTATGCAAAATTCAAAGGAAGATTATAGATAGGAGAGATTATCTGATTGAGGCCGTTGAGATTTTGAGTTAATGAATGGTTGTTAAACAAACATGATAAAAATAGTCATAGGTTCGATCGTACTTTAGGTCCAAATAGTGACTGGAAAAAGGCTGAAAATAGCAATTCCAACGGTCTAAATTTCAAAATTTCCCGGGAGGAGCATGCCCCCACATTCCCTAGGAGGTTACCAACTTCAGCACTCAAAAGCATGCCCAAGCCCTTAGAAAGCATGCCCCCAATATGCCCCCCAGTGTGCCCCCAGCCCCTTAGAAAGTTTTGAAAAACTGAAGTAGCTAAGAAGTCTTTTCCTTCATTCTGAGTCGAAATGTGATGCTTTAAAAGTAACCATAAAGTAATCATTAAACCTTCTGGCCGGAGAAATGCTGGCTCTGCATAAGAATTCCTACCGCTGAAAAGTGTTCGAAGCAAGTGCAAAGCGTACAAGGAGTAAATTATATCCAAAGACATACTTAATGATATGTGTACTTGACTAAAATGGCAAGGAACCTTCAATGCGTGAGTAATAATAGTTTCAGCTTGAGAGTGCAAGATTGAACTCATTTGCATGAGCCTCATGCTCAATGCGTGAAACTTGAGAGCACTGTATCGTTTTTTTTTTTGTTTTTTTTTGATAAGCAAAGGTATTACGATGTGTTATACGTGTAGCTTCGTTTTAATCGAACAAGGTCAAATCTCCCAACACAACTCATTTGAGACGAAATTCCGACAGACGACATAGGAATGTTGAGAAATGCTGACATGGCTGGTGGTGAATTTCAGACAGGGGACATGGGTACCCCCCTAGCAGGGCCTCATGCATGCGCCTTAATAACAGAGGTAAGGGTGCAATCAGTATAGATTTAATACGCCGAAGATCCTAGGCGTGGCCTTGAAATTTTTGCAGTGTACCGGCATGTGTTTGGAGTTTTTGGTGTATATATATTCAGGGGTAAAGGTTGGTTCTACTTTCGTGGTTGCGCATTTTTTTACAAAATCTGGTCTGAATTCAACAAGAATTCCCTGCTTGTGTTTTAAAATCCTTAGTGGTATCCTTTATGTTCATGTTCATGGGAACTTGTTCTTACGTGGCCTCCATTGGAATGCCCACATTGGAATTACAGGTTGTCTGAACCTAATATTAAGAAAAGCCTTTATCTACAATGAAATGCCTGTCAGGGAAAAATATATTTTATAAATTTATTATAATTTGTATCATTATAATTTCTTTTACAAGGAGAAATAATAAATATTGCACCTCTCAGAAGGAAGTAATTGGTGGTTTGCAAATATTTCTCTAGTGGCCATGTTGGGTGACAGGAACAATATCGCTTATTGGAATTCTTCTGTTCATGGTCATCCAATGTGGCCATGATGACGTCAGTTGCAAACAATCTATTGAGACTGGATTCTTATGGTCAAAATTAGTTGAAGGCACTAAGGATGAAGAGATGCAAATGTCATAAAATAGTAAATATACACCTCCAATAAATTTCATAACTAATGATTTGCCTATTCAACTTCAGAACTAATCAGGACACAAACAACATGTAGGGAGAGTACAAAACAGTGACAGTGTCAGTTGTAAAAGTTGCAGTTCATTTAAGCCCTGATTATGTTAGTTTTCATGTTGGGTAAATGTTGCAGTCTATAACTAAATTGTTACAGGTACAGTAAATACCCTCATATTTTTATAAGAACATAGAGATTAAGAGTCTGTTATACTAAGATTTCCTTTAAGATTCCCTCTACCACCTCCACCCTTTATAAGGCTAATGCAGGTTCTTGCAATGTACTTGGATCTTTCCTGTACGTGTAATTGTTTCCGAGATTATATACAATTAAATATCCCCTGTTTGTCATAGTTACACTGGCTAAAGAAATGCTGTTAAAATGAGGCTTTATGAAAGATTACAAAGTTAAAAATTAATTAAATATTAAATTGAAATGTCACTGAGAATAATTTTTTTTCAATTTACTTATTTTATTTTTATTTCATTGTTTACTACAGTATTTTTAGGGGTAGTAAAACTGGGGGGGTCCATGGACCTGGTCCATATTTTGATGGACCCGTTCTCCCTCGCTTTTAATTTACTGAAACAATGATCCCAATCAGGGATGGAACCTCAATGCTAATCTGTGCAACGATTCAGCAGTCAACAGTATTATTCTTTAGTACTCCTGCAGCTGTAATGTCTGCCACATTTACATACTTTGTCTGAGAAAGTCATAAATTACCTTGATAACTCGTTAGGATTTCTGTTTCTTTTGAGTTTGATTGAATGTTCTGGAATGCAAAAACTACTTGATACGTAGTGTAGGCATGGTGTACAATAGTTTACCAACTCCATGGAAGTCAGAAGTTTACATAGGACTTCCAGAAAGCTCTTTCATTTGGGCTTTATAGGTGCTTGTGTGTGTTGTGAATTAATTTTGCAATATGCTGTTTAGCTGCTTTTAAGAATTAAGGCTTTGGGGTTGTTCCAAATGTTAAAGGGAAGGTTTCACAGTTCTCACATGTCTGTGTTATTTATTTGCCTGTGTATGCTTTTCGGCACAGGCCCGATTTCTCATTGTTTATGAATCAGTCATAAGTAAGTCACCTAATTTCGCACACAAATAGCTGTGCAATCATCAACCAAAGAATAAATCGTACGGGTCAACACTAAATTCAACAGCTGTTGACAGTGATAAAATCCACTGAAATCTTCTGAGAATTTTGGTCATTCGTCCTTCTACCACAACTAACTATAGCATGTGATCACTGAACTGCATCTAAGTGGGGTTTTAAATTAATAATATTGATAAGAAGCAAACAAAAGTATTTTGATTTAGAGAAGCGCGCCGAAATGTGAAACCCTCCCTTCTGTTCACTTTACGATTTAATTCTAATCCACGTGTAACCCCGCCTTTAGCCAGAATAGTCGGGAGCCAACGAATATTCGAATAAGCGGGCGGGCGAGCGAAGAAAAGAGTGGAAAATAATAACCCCACTCGTTTTTCGCTGGCTCTCCCGCTCTGAAACAGGCTACCCGTCTTAGTTACGAATCTCTACCCCCAGTGGGGGTGGGGGAAAATTTGGCAGCACAGCGTGAATAATTTTGAAAATATCGGCACAATTCGTGAAGTACTGGAGACCATTAGGTATTTATATCAGATAGTGTGATAGGGCGAGACAGAGTGGAGTTACGTTGAGGTTGCTAAATCAGTCCGGAATATCCCGATAAATTAGGACATCTGTGATGTCACGAAACTCACGTTTCAACCAATGAGAATGCGTGTTTTGGTTGGTGTGTTGAGTGTCAAAACAAACCAAGAGATTCAAGATGGCGGACAAAGAGAGTCGCGAGTACTTTCCAATGCCATGAATGCGGACCTTCACGAGGTTTAGATTTATCTCGAATTGAGTTAAATACTGTCCAAATTATAAAATAAAAGGAAAATTTGTGTTCGCGTTCCATGTCACAGACAATTCTGCCCAGATAACGATTATCCTCGGACCGAAGGAAGCACCACAGAACGCAATGCGTCCACGTTTGACGAGCTGCTGTTATCATTCTTTGGCAAGAGACCGTACAATCGGTAAGCATCTTTACTCTGCATTTTCCTAAGCACAGAAATGATCGATATGAGAATTGAGGCTTTCCTCTTATCTAAGGATTATCGGGTCGAAATCGACAGCACGCGCGTGTTCTTACATGCCAGCAAAGATAAATTGTAGATGTCCGAAATGTTATACGTTTTGGCTAAATCGAGGAAATGAAATCAAACAAATTTCACGAGTGAGAAATTCTTGTTCTTTTATACAAAATAAACTAAGCTAGAAAAAATGTATTCAAAATTTTAGTGTCGTCAGATGCAGGGATAGTCAAAAATTCTGTCAATATGTTCTTTGTAAATCTGAAATTTCTCCATTTTGGTATTTATTTCAAATATTTCTTGTATCTATTTGTTACTGTGCTAAAAGATATCATGTCTGATTTCCACATTTAAATTATGAAAACTTACATATAATTGCTGACTTTCACAAGTTACTTACCCAAAAATATCAAAATATAATTCCTGCAGAAGTGCCACACCTAGTGTGGCACTTCTGCACAGCTAGCGATGCACGTAAACTTGAACGACTACAGGAAAGGGGCTTGAGGGCCGTTTACAAGGACAAGCATGCTAGCTATACTCAGCTACTGGAGAGAGCTAAGTTGCCAACTCTAGCGAAGAGGCGTTTACAAGACATCTGTATTCTCATGTATAAAGTTAAACATAGACTATGTCCTAATAGCATCTGTAACATTTTTAACGAGCATATTTCTGCATACAACCTGAGACAATCAGATTTTTCTACTCCTAGATACAACACTGTTACTTATGGGAAGCACTCTTTGCGTTATGTAGGACCCAGATTATGGGGCAAACTGTCTATGGCTGACAGATCAGCCAAGACACTGCAGGCTTTTACAAACTATATTCGCAAAAGGGATATAACTCGCTTAATGGACACTGGCTGTAAGGGCTGCATCCTATGCTGCACATCATGCCCTTCAAGTCATTTATTTTTTTTATTGTATTAATATTAGAATTAGTATAGTTTTTTAGCACTGTCCCCTAATTAGTATAGTGTTTTTATTCCCAGGCTATAAGGTTCTTTGACCCTTTAATAAAGTTCTCACTCACACTCACTCACACTCACTGGACAGGTTGACAAGGGAGCATTCACAATCCATCCACATGTCCCAAGGTTTTATTATATATTTATTTAACGTATACAAAACAAATTCAGTCTTGAAAGTGAAATCCATTTTATTTTATTCACTCTTTAGGTACTCTCGGCCTTGAATTTGCCTCTTAGCAGAATGCAGGACCTGAAACAAATCACAAGCACTTAGAAGATTATTACATTGGTTACAGATGTCAATATTATTACCAATGTATTTTTCGTTTTAACATATGAATTTATTTTGAATGTAGTTACCACATTAGTCTCATTAAATAAGAGATTGCCCTCAAGTGGTCTGATAACTCTTATGTTTTCTATTTTTTATTACATATTCTTAACCAAACTGATATGTTTCCTGTTCACAACCAATTAATGTTTTGCATTAGTTTCACAATTAGTGATGTTCAACACTCGACACTACATTCTAAACTCTCGTACCTTTTCAGTCTTTGCGTTCATAAAAATTATTTTGCAAAAACGTTACTTTCTGGTACATTCAAGCTTCATGGGGAGGTGAAAAGAATCATCATCTACTAGGAACAGCTGCTGTGTGTATAGTTTTTAAACAATGCCAAAAAAAAAAAAAGAGTACAATGCCCCCTACAAACCTTAACTTACATGTTTTCATGGCCCTCAACGTCTGGTAAATGAGCACAAACGATCTCTCTACCCTTTGTGCCATTCCTTGGGATACTGATAGCATCCATTTACAGGGAATCACTGCACTACCCCTGGCCTGTCTGTTTCGCTGCCACCTCTGTGCTGTAGGTGGTTTTCAACAGGCTGCTGGCTCTCCAGTGATAAAACTGGGGTGCACATTCGGTTAATCCACCAAAACAGAGACCTCCCAAATTTGTTTAATTTCGTCTGCGTACTTAGCGACGTCTTATTTCCTCTCTTTTCCCTTTGTTTTTTCCCCAAAAATTCGGCAAAGTACCTCGAGCAGTCGCGTATGCTCTTCCATGTACTTAGGAGAGAGAAATTGAAAACAACTGTCATAAAAATGAAGGAACGATGCATTACTCAAGCCTTAAAACAACAGCGGTTCAGGTACACTTGTAACGCCTCAAATTCAAAGAGAGTTTACAAAATATCGACGTTGTTTACAACCGTGTAATTTGGCATGATGAAACTTTAACAACACTAGAACCAGTAAAAAATATACACAGCTCAATGAAAAATACTTGAATACTAGAAAATAACTCGTACACCTTACTAACCTTAATATTTGGCCACAAAATCGCGTCTACATCGTCGCTTGACACCAAAAAAACTCAATGATTAGAAGACAGTCAACGTTCTTCTACTACCAAAATGGCCGCTTATTCTCCTTCTCAATGTTTGGTCGCAAAAAGTCCTGGATAATACTGGCCAGACTCTATGCGAGACTGGAAACAACATACTTTCTTTGTCCGCATAAGAGGTCCGCCATTTTCCCTGCTAACAATAGCTTCATGACGTCATGACTGTCCTAATTTAAAGGGATATTCCGGACTGTAACTAACGCTAAAATAGTTTGTACGCGCGAGAAACGTGACCACGTGCCTAAATGGAACACACATGTATAACTTCGTCGGGTAACGGGGCAAGTCAGGTCACTCCGATAAGGCTACACGTACCTTAGCACGACGATACTGCGAAAGAGAAGTGTCAGGGTTGCCAAAAGTAGTCTCATTGTCAAAAGAAATGAATTCAGTTGCGCGATTGTCACGGTGCTACTGGTCTCAACTATTGCTCGCGGAAAAGAGAGTACATTAAGTTAAAAATTAAACAATTGACTTCCTATCTCATTAAGGCGTAAATTACTGGCCTCGTTTTTCTCCGTGTTTACTAATTTTTATGTTTGAGAAACTACAACTATAGCACGCTTTAAAAGTAAGGTTAGGACATTATGCTCACAGGTTTGACGCCTTTAGACTCACTGTTAGACTTCACAGACTCTAAACAATACCGTCGATAGCGTGCTTTTTTAAAAAATAGAGCTATTACAAAATACACGGTGATGACAAGGAAATACGATAACGGTGCAAAATGTTATCAGAGAAGATATCTCTCCGGGGAAAAAGAGTTATTATTATAACCAAAGATATCCGTTTATCCTGATATCTAATGCTGTGAAGATATCGTGATAACATGATATCGTGATAAATTAAAGATATCATACAGATATCATGATATCTAATATTGAACGCGATGGCCCGCCATAAAACCCTCCCTTTAATGAACTTATTTTGTTTGATAAGGAACTAAGTTGGTAGAGAGTGGATTGCAAATGGCATTACCTCCAATAGCAAATGCTACCTGTTTCGCCCCCATTGGAGTTCGCACTCACCGAGTTTGCACCCCTAGACTCATGATAAACATTCTATTTAGAGTTTGCCTTCACCTTCAATGAATTAAAGAATGAGAAATAAATATATTTTGCCAGATTTTGTTTCATTATGCCCACAATGTTGTCTTTTTTGTTCAGTGAAAGGAAGGTAAATGTTAAGATCTTGACCTCTAGTTGAGTCAACGTGGGTGCAAACTCGATGGGTGCGAACTCGCTCGCGTGCGAAAGCTCTAGCTGCCCTAATAGCATTGTCACTTGTCTCAAAAACAACGGGTGTATTTCTCTAAAAAAATCTATATCCTGACTCTTGAATCCCACAAAAAGCTCTAGATAAAGTAAATAAACCCGAAGTATTCCCACACCCTTTGCCACTCTCTCACTCTTGCTCTTACCTCGACAACTGCCACTGCCATAACGACCAATGACTAAATCTTAATGTTTTTCCATAGCAATGCGGCAAAAGATCGATCTTGACAGTGGAGTTAACAATACTACGTAGGGTGTCAAGTGCAACACGCTTGATAAATTGTTCTTTGATGTACAGTGGATCAACGTTTAAGCCAACCACACTTGTCTGACCAATACGAGAACAAAGATACAAAAGATGGCACATGAGTGTGAGCATTGTGGCAAGTTCTTTGACAAGTTATCAGTTTTCAAGAAACATGAACGAATTCACACAGGAGAGAAGCCGTACCAATGCAGGCATTGTAAAAAATGCTTTAACGTCTCATCAAATTGCAAGAATCATGAACGAACGCACACAGGAGAGAAGCCGTATACATGCAAACATTGTAATAAATGCTTTCGCCAATTAGGACATTGCAAGAATCATGAACGAATTCACACAGGAGAGAAGCCGTATACATGCAAACATTGTAATAAATGCTTTCGCCAATTAGGACATTGCAAGGAACATGAACGAACTCATACAGGAGAGAAGCCGCATATATGCAAGCATTGTAATAAATGCTTTAGCCGATCATCAGCTTGCAAGAAACATGAACGAACTCACGCAGGAGAGAAGCCGTATACATGCAAGCATTGTAATGAACGCTTTAGCGACTTATCATCTTGCAAGCGACATGAACGAACTCACACAGGAGAAAAGCCGTATACATGCAAGCATTGTAATAAATGCTTTAGCCAATCATCAGATTGCAAGAAACATGAACGAACTCACACAGGAGAGAAGCCGTACCAATGCAGGCATTGTAAAAAGTGCTTTCGCGCTTCATCGAATTGCAAGAATCACGAACGAACTCATACAGGAGAGAAGCCATATGCATGCAAGCATTGTAATAAACGCTTTAGCGACTTATCATCTTGCAAGCGACATGAACGAACTCACACAGGGGAGAAGCCGTATACATGCAAGCATTGTAATAAATGCTTCAGCCGATCATCACATTACAAGAATCATGAACGAACTCACACAAGAGAGAAGCCGTATACATGCAAACATTGTAATAAATGCTTTCGCCAATTAGGACATTGCAAGAATCATGAACGAATTCACACAGGAGAGAAGCCGTATACATGCAAACATTGTAATAAACACTTTAGCCAATTAGGACATTGCAAGCAACATGAACGAACTCACACTTTAGAAAAGCCATGCAATTGCAGGCATTGTAAAAAGTGCTTTAGCCGGTTATCAACTTGCAAGCAACATGAAAGAAGACACTCAATAGACAGTTCTTTGAGACGCAATCAGCATAATCAGCGCTTTCAACTAAAAAGACATGTTGCGGACCAAGCTACAACTCACGTTGGGGAAAGATCTCTGATGCTGTTGTCTTTAACTGAAGAAAACTCAAGCCAAGTTGAAAGCCTCACCTGTTGGATTTGTCAGGAGGAATTAAGCAACGAGACATGCCTCATGGAACATTACGATGATCACATGAGATAACAACGACGTTTACACTTGAACGCATTCTAAGATGTAAATGATAATCTCGCCCTTGATTTTTTTTCTAGTCGTTTTTAGTGTTTACGAATGTATATCGAGCTCACTGCAACATGTATGGTATCCTGAATTATCTGAATCCCTAAGGGTTCCGATTTGTTATTTTAAGTGTCAAAACGTAACAGTCAACTTTAACGTTTTATTTTATATAAGCAGCTGGAACAAAACATGTATCCCAGAGAAGCAGTCTCGTATGTTCCAGTGGCATGCTATTCTAAATAAGCGACATGAACATATTTTTAGCGATACAAAGACAAAAGCCGGCATTCAATTAATTTATGTTTTTATTGATTAATTTTCCTCTAATTTTTAATAGAATTCCTTTTGATCTGTCACCTGTGTTTTGTGTTCACAAAGAAGAAGCTTTACCGTTCTTTCAAAGTATAAATGTCTGGCACTAAAATTAAATTTCTCTTATACCGTTAAAAGTCGACACTGTAATAATTGCTGTAACTGTGGTAGCTTTGTAAACTAGAGTCATTATATAGTGAAAACTTACTGAATGCAACTGGTAACTATTGACTTGTTGACATTATATTATTGTATCAGTGAGGTTTTAACTGGTCAATGTCCGAAGACAACTTCGTAACTAACGTTTTGTTAAAGTTTAGTTTGAATCGAGGAAGGTGATTTGATTTTGTGCAAGAAGTGTTTTATTGATGGTTAGAGTGTTGATGAGGGTTTCGTTTATTCCTGGTTGTTACTAGATTACCACAACTGATTCGATTTAGCGCCTTTGAACGTGGTTTTGTTAAGAAGCTCCTATACTGCAATTGGCATGTTAGTGTCAAGTAAGAAATAAGTGCCCCTTCGCTAACAAGGATCCTTCCTCCAATAAGCGTCTTCTCTTTACAACTAAAACTAAAGTAAGCGTTCAGGGCGCTAAATCAAGTGAACGATTACGTTTGAAGCGGGACGTCCTACAGCAGTTAAATGATAACTATAAATTGATTTGTCAATTCACATTGTATTATTTTCTACAGTAAAAGTGGTTTATTATAGGCAAATATTTTCGAAGGAAAACTTTGCCATAAAAGTTGTGTAAAGTAGTTTGCTCGGTGTTCAGTAGTTTACTTTGAGTTGAATAAAGTAATTTGATTCTACGTAAGAATCGTTTTACTTTTTGTTCGTCTGTTAATGGAGGTTTAGTTTATTCGTGGCTGTGACAAGGTGATTCAATGTAACGCGTTTGAAGGTGGTTTTGTTAATAAACATCTCTTTTCCAATTAGTGTCACTTCACACGGCATTAAGCGCTCCCCTATTAGCTCTCATTAATTCCTACCCATCTTACATCTGAACATTTCTCATCATACCCACATTACAAAACAACTGTCTTGTCTGTTATTTCTTTGTGACGGCACAGCCCCTTTACACGTTTTTTGTTTAGTTTACCCCTTACAAGCGTCTTGTCTCCAATGAGCACGTTTCCTTTAGATTTGAGAACAACGTCAATGTTCCTGTTAGCGTGGTAAATGGCTTTTTTCCCGTAGCGTGGCACCCTAAGCTCTCCTGAGTCGAAAATATCTGGAAGACCTGGCTGAGTAGAAACCAAGGAGTTCCACAATGTAAATGAGTAAAGACAGAAAACTGATCGTTTTGGTGGGCTAATGAAAAAGAGATCAGGAAGCAGTTGCAATTGTCTTATATTTCAGGTTTAGAAAGCAATCTTTCAGCATCGAGCGTCAAGAAAAAGTTTATGAGCGGTTACGTTACTAAGAAGACCATTACATAAAAATTAACAAATATGCGGCGATAGTTTAAGAAGTAAAGGTCATTAGTCACTCTTCTTATTAATTTGAGTAGAAATTCCTTTTTTACCCTGAGAAAAATGCGAGATTTAGAATTATCAATAAGTAGCGGCACACCAAATGCCAGATGACGTTGATGATGGCGAGAGTATTATTTAGCTTAGGAGCGTTCATATTCCATAGAGAAGGCGGCTATGAGGATTTTACATTTCGAATTTGGAGAATGACGTCTTGTAACGGTAGATGACGTCTTGTGATGGTGAATGATGTCTAGTGATGCGGAATGACGTCTAGTGACCAGTGTTTCAGCCAGGAAATTTTTCTTGAGGGCCAAAGTGGCCCCTGAATACCTTTTTAGGGGCCAATTTTTTAGGAAAGGGGCCAATAAATTGAAAGCTACAGAAGGAAAAATGCGTCAGGGTACCAAGGAAAATAAAGCAGTATATTAGGATCTAGGATAAAATTTAATAGTAAGTGCTTTTTGAAGTGTTTCTACTCTCGAATCAGATACTAGTATGATCCGTGCATTACAAGAGAACAGTCCTTAGGCATACATGACATAGTCAATGATCAAGGGTTTGCAATGCATTATAGGGCGATTTCAAACTTGGAAGTTTTCCGATGTGAGATAGTCAATACAGCAGAGCAAAAGGATGGATTGACTTCTTATCTTATGTTGAATGTTTTAGAAGCAAAGATCTTTCAATATGACTTTCTAGAAGGACATAATGTGAGACAAAATAACCGGACTGATCGTCAACACAGAGAAATGTAGTCGCCATTATGGTGACTAAACCAGAATTTTTGCCTAATTTTGGTCGCCAAGGATAAAATGTTAGTTACATTGGTGACCGTATCGGTGGCCAAATTGGCCCTGTCTTCGTTTTTCTGGGGGCCATCTCTGATTGCAACGCGGGATTCCCGTAATGGCGCGCTCTGGTTGAAACACTGAGTGACGGTGAATGAAGTTTAGTGATGGTGATCATGAATGACGTCTTGTGATGGTAAATGACATCTTTTGTGATCGTGAATGACGTCTAGTGATCGTGAAAGACTTTTAGTGATGGTGAATGACGTTTAGTGATGTTGAATGACTTCTAGTGATGGTAAATGATATCTAGTGATGGTGAATGACGTCTAGTGATGGTGAATGACATCTAGTGATGGTGAATGATGTCTAGTGATCTTGAATGATGCCTAGTGATTGTGAAGTATGTCAAGTGATGTTGAATGACGTTTAGTGATTGCGTCTAGTGATGATGAATTATGTCTAGCGATGGTGAATGACGTCTAGTGATGGTGAATTATGTCTAATGATAGTAAATTGCGTCTAGTGATGGTGAGTTACGTCTAGTGATATGATGGTGAATTATGTCTATGTCTAGTGATGGTGAATTATTTCTAGTGTTGGTGAATGAAGTCTAGTGATGGTGAATTATGTCTAATAATGGTAAATTGCGTCTAGTGATGGTGAATTACGTCTAGTGATGGCCAATGATGTCTAGTGATGTTGAATGACGTCTAGTGATGTTGAATGACGTCTAGTGATGGTGAATTATGTCTAATAATGGTGAATTATGTCTAATGATGGTAAATTGCGTCTAGTGATGGTGAGTTACGTCTAGTGATTGCGTCTAGTGATGATGAATTATGTCTAGTGATGGTGAATGATGTCTAGTGATGGTGAATTATGTCTAATGATGGTAAATTGCGTCTAGTGATGGTGAGTTACGTCTAGTGATGTGAATTATGTCTAGTGATGGTGAATTATGTCTGGTGTTGGTGAATGAAGTCTAGTGATGGTGAATTATGTCTAATGATGGTAAATTGCGTCTAGTGATGGTGAATTGCGTCTAGTGATGGTGAATGACGTCTAGTGATGGTGAATTATGTCTAGTGATGGTAAATTGCGTCTAGTGATGGTGAATTACATCTAGTGATGGTGAATGATGTCTATTGATGGTGAATGACGTCTAGTGATGGTGAATTATGTCTAGTGATGGTGAATTACGTCTAGTGATGGTGAATTACGTCTAGTGATGGTGAATGACGTTTAGTGATGGTGAATTATGTCTAATGATGGTAAATTGCGTCTAGTGATGGTGAATTACATCTAGTGATGGTGAATGATGTCTATTGATGGTGAATGACGTCTAGTGATGGTGAATTATGTCTAGTGATGGTGAATTACGTCTAGTGATGGTGAATTACGTCTAGTGATGGTGAATGACGTTTAGTGATGGTGAATTATGTCTAATGATGGTAAATTGCGTCTAGTGATGGTGAATTACGTCTAGTGATGGTGAATGATGTCTATTGATGGTGAATGACGTCTAGTGATGGTGAATTATGTCTAGTGATGGTGAATTACGTCTAGTGATGGTGAATTATGTCTAGTGATGGTGAATTACGTCTAGTGATGGTGAATGATGTCTAGTGATGGTGAATGACGTCTAGTGATGGTGAATTATGTCTAGTGTTGGTGAATTACGTCTAGTGATGGTGAATTACGTCTAGTGATGGTGAATGACGTCTAGTGATGGTGGATTATGTCTAGTGATGGTAAATTGCGTCTAGTGATGGTGAATGACGTCTAGTGACTTTAGAAATGTGAAAGAAATTCAGCAACAAAAAGCGAGGCACACTTTCCGCACTTCAATCAGCGGCATTACTCTGATTGTCATGAGGCATCGAGTCTAGCGCACTGTCACTTAGCCTCTGCCAGGAGTTCAGTTAGTTAGGGCGTAGCGCGAAAAATGGCGCGTTCGCTCCTCGCACCAAAACTGTCTCTCTTTTCTTCACTCCGCCGTTTTCCCGCGCTCCACCCCAACTAACGGAACGCGTGGAAATGACTAATTGGGGTCAGTCCCCTCTTTGAAAATCCTGCCAAACTGTCATCATTCCCGCAGCGTGTCCATGGTTGGGCGGAGGAGGTGGGGCTGAAGTGCATAGCGTCATCTAGAAGTAAACTCGTGGCACAAAAATAATCAATGTTTGTTTTCCAAGAAACACAATCGACTCATTTGCCTGCGAAACATGTTTCGAGCCCGGGCAAACTGAAAACATTTGTTTTACGGATACGGGCACTTGGGACGGAGGTGACGGTAAGTTTGGATGAAGATCGCTCTCTTCCACCTCCTATCCTCCATTTTCAGAATAGACCTTTCCCTCTGATCTGACATACCGATCGATGCAACTTCGATTCACGTCCATGACTCTGATATTTTTTCGCATCAGACTTGATCGAAATGATTTTTGATGTGAACTGATGTGTGTCTATTTATTGATTAATTGTCTCATTGCTTGTTTTGTTTGATTCTAGAATGATATATTCTGTTCATTATGCAACGTATTTTGACGCATACATGTAAAGGAAATCAAACTGCGCTGAACTTCAAATATTGGAAAGACAAGAGTAACCCGGCAGAAATGTTAGTGTAGGTGGAGAATTCTGGGCGAAAAGAGTTGAAAAATAACAGGTGGGGGTTAACAATTGGGAGAAGCGGTTGACGAGCAGTGGAGGAATGAAGTGATAGACGGGTGGTGAATTGAGTGTGAGGGATAGGAGGTAAGGAATGAAGGTCACACGTCACATGTGCAACTTGTGTCTGCCAAAAAGTCCCCAAAAAGTCGCGAAAAAAGTTGCCAAAAAGAGTCGCTGAAAAACTAGTGGGGCAGTCTCAGAGAGTGCGAGGTCAAAGTATTACAGTAATCACGACAAACGTCCTCACCCGTGCCGTTCATCCCCGTCCTCACCCCTGCTATTCATCCCAGGGTTATAACCCTCGGGGGCTACACTCAAGCGCTTCTGTCGCCGGTGATTGTTTCGTTTTCAATTTTTTTTCGGAAAAGTGAGGATGGAGTACATCAGATGTGTTTCGGAGTAAAAACTGCGTCTTCAAATTTCTTTGGTTTAGTGTGGACGGGTTATTAACTAAGCAGTGTGCATGTTTCTATGAAAATTCTAACATGGCTCCGAGGCTCACGGGAATAAAACAAAAGAAATTAATTATTCAACCCTCATCCTCGATGTGATTTCTTTTGTTTTATCCCGTAAACCTCGGAGTCAAGTTAGAATTTTCATATATCGAAATTGGCCTATTGGCAATCGGAAGTTATTTTTGGACCTTGAGTGAAAATATACACATTTTCAAAATTGGCCTATTAAAGACAGCTTTGAATTTGACTGTGGTGTTTTACAATGATTTTCGCTCATTTTAAATTCAATTTGATGCGTCTGTCCTGTTGTTGATCATGAATTTCGTTATAACATTGTCAAATTAGCTGTGGATTCACTAGGTGATAGCTGAGTGCAACTGAACATTACTTTGACAATGTTATGACGAAATTCATTGTCAATAACAGGGCAGACGAATGAAAAACTGACGTCGATCTGTTTTTTTTTTTTTTTTTTTTTTTACAATAACAAACAGGCCACGTTCAATATATCAATATTCTAACATGGCTCCGAGGTTTTCAGGACAAACTTCTATGCTTGGTGGTGTTTTCTTTGTATCCAAGTCTCTTTTGGGAATTGAAAGACAAAGGAAACTTTAAAAATTTGCAATTTTGACCCGGAAGCCTCGGATCGATGTAAGAATATTGATATGTCGAACGTGGCCTATTATCAGATTGTCCGCTCTCGCTCGTTGACGCATCGCATAAATTATAAATTCGTGTGTCTGTCCGGTTATTGACAATGAAAATTTGCTAGTGAACGCGCGCGAATTTCTGCAGTTATCGTAAAAAGTACGTGAAGTAACAAACGGGACAATTTTACTTTTCACGCCTTCTTTTCTTCAAAACACGCGGAAGATCTCCTTGGTTATTTTATTCCCCGCTTGAAATAAATGGAAGAAAGTTAAATATCTGATGAAGAAATGAAATGAACGCAAATTTCAAATAGTCACGTTCTTATTCTGTTTGGCCCCTCAAGTGGAGTGTTGACAATGAAACCACGTAAAATTAAAAGCTCGTGAGTATACCAAGAGAATACAAGTGTCGACTGGGATATTCAATGGTATGGTGATTACGACATCATATCTAGCTTTGTGCATTAAACTGATTTTACCTTGAAAGCATCACGTACAGGTACAATACAGGTTTGCTGCAGGTAAGGAGAAGTTCCAAGTTTCTATCACCGTGAACACTGTCGGTTAGCTCAATTTGGCACTTCAAAAAAAAAAAATTGACTTTCCTCAAACACTAACTTTACCAGAATTAATTGTGTCCTAATGAATCTACAACGAGGCGGGAAAGTAAGCCAAAATACATAATAGGCTAGCATATGATAAGGTTCACATACGCGTCATTATTATCTCATATGATCATCGTAATGTTGGATGAGACATGTCTCGCTGCTTAATTCCTTCTGTCAAATCCAACAGGTGAAACTTTCAACTTGGCTTAAATTTTCCTCAGTCGTGGAAGAAAACAATATACGAGACTTTTTGCCATCGTGAGTTGTTGCTGGCTCCTGAAGATGTCTTTTTAGTTACAAGCACTCACGCTGCTTGTGTTTTAACGAACTGTCTATCGTGTGTTTCTCTTCATGCCGCTTGCAAGTTGATAACTGGCTAAAGCACTGTTTGCAATGCTTGCATGTATACGGCTTCTCTCCTGTGTGAGTTCGTTCATGACGCTTGCAAGTTGATGACTGGTTAAAGCACTTTTCGCAATGCTTGCATGTGTATGGCTTCACTCCTGTGTGAGTTCGTTCATGTCGCTTGCAAATTGATGACTGGCTAAAGCTCTTATCACAATGCTTGCATGTATAAGGCCTCTCACCAGTGTGAGTACGTTCATGTTTCTTGCAATTTGATAAGTGGTTAAAACTTTTTTCACAATGCTTGCATGTATACGGCTTCTCTCCTGTATGGCTTCGTTCATGTTGCTTGCAAATTTCTAATCGGCTAAAGCACTTTTTGCAATACTTACATGTATACGGCTTCTCTCCTGTATGAATTCGTTCATGTTGCTTGCACTTTTCTAATCGGCGAAAACACTTTTTACAATACTTGCATGTATACGGCTTAACTCCTGTGTGAGTTCGCTCATGTCGCTTGCACGTTGATGATTGGCTAAAGCACTTTTCACAATGTTTGCATGTATACAGCTTCTCTCCTGTATGGCTTCGTTCATGTTGTTTCCAAATTTCTAATCGGCTAAAGCACTTTTTACAATACTTGCATGTATACAGCTTCACTGTTGTGTGAGTTCGTTCATGTTCCTTGTAAGCTGATAACTGGTCAAACAACTGGCCACAATGTTTATATTCGTGAGCCTTCCCCTGTGTCGTCGTTGCCATATTCATCAAAGCAGGTTTTCACTGGCTAAAATTTGATGTCGCTTTACGTCGAATTTCTACCCTCGCTAACCCGGATATTGGACTTGATCTCCTGTCAAGGTATCTTGTCAACTGCGCTGTCAATATAGATGTTTCTTCCGTTGATATTCCTAACGAAATGAGAAAGAAAAGATCATGTTAGGGTTTGTTATTTAACGGGCAGCATGGGAGAAGCCTGATTCACAATTCGATTTACATGTTTTCAGGGGCGTTCCTCGGCATTTTTTTGTTTTTAGCCTAGATTGATTATTAGACATGAGTATCATCTTAGTGTGCCTAAGGGCCCTCATCTGGGGGTTCGAGGGGGTAAAAAGCATTTTCTTGCTTATTTTTTCGCGTAATTTAAAAACAAGATCTTTATATGATCACTTGCGTTCCTTACCATCTACGGGTATATTACGAACTACAGTTTCACAACGTGGCTAGCTCCCAGTTGGCTTGATAGCCCAGTTGGTAGAGCACTGCACCGGTATCGTAGAAGTCATGGGTTCCAATCCCGTTCAAGCCCAAATTCTTTTTTCAGGCTTGCATTTCACAGCTGCTTAAGTTGTGCATATAACTACGATGATCATTGATGTCTTCATATTTATATCTTGTCTGTGCAATATTTATGGTTTTTCTCTTCACATCTTGCCATATTTTACAACAAATTTAGGGACCGTTCATTTTTTATGAGGTAGGGGGGGCTGGTGGGATTTGGGGGGGGGGCCATGCGAAAAAAAATGGCTTTCGAGGGGGGGCCATCCCAAAAAAATAAGGGAAAAAGGGGGGGTCACGTGAAATATTTTAGTAAAACTTTAAAATGGCATAATGTTTGAATATCAAAAAAATTGCTATAGAATAAACATAGAAGGCAGGATACAAATTTATTACAAACTTTCCTTCTGCTTTAAAAAAACGTTTGGCGACAAAAAGCATTTGTAGCTACTGAAAAGAAGTATTTAACACTGTTATTTTCGAATGCAACTTTCACCGGCACTCATCTTCATCTCCGCTGTCGTCGAGTTCTTCGTCGCTGCTTGTGCTGCTATGGGAGTCTCTTTCACCAATGCTGCAAGAAGCAGCAATGCTTTCCGTCAGAGTGTACTCTTCAGGGTACATGAAGGTGTAAACATAATCTCTGACTTCCCGCTCAAGGTTGGTGGTGATTCTGCTTCTTGCAGCATTGGTGAAATAATTCCCTTCCAAGAGCTGGGCGATGTATGGCCCATCTCTTCTAAATATCGACGTGGCAACATCCTCAACTTTAAGACACTCTTCCGGGACGGCCGTTCTAGGAGGGTACACAAGGCATTATGGAAGATCATTTCCTAGCGGGTTTCCAACACAGATTCCATAAACTCGTTGGACGTTGTTTTCAGTCCGCTTCCTCTTTTTTTCATTTGACTTTCTGCGGTTTTCTTTTTTCCTTCTCCTTTTGTTGATGTGCTGTTTGAGTATGCCTTTGAATATGCTGTTATAATTGCTCTTCTTATATTCTAGTGCTTCCATGTCCTGCGTGACCTTCATCAACTTAGCTTCTGTACATTTGATCTGTTTTACATTAAAACTGTGGGCAAATTCTTCGCCCTGCTTTAAAGCAAGCCCATTGGACTGAAAGAGTGTGGAATCGTGTTCCTTTACATCTTTCAATATGACATTCAACTTTTCCACCATTGCTCTGTGCTCTTTGATGGAGAAGTTCAGTTTTCTTCCATCACTGGGCTTCAACTGGTACCCTTGCATGGAAAACTCACTCGCCCTTTCTGAACAGCCATCCGCACCTAGAAAAATTGCTTCTTTTGCTTGTAAGATGTCAAACTGCCTGGATCGTTCTGCTGTAAACCTTTTCTTAAACGACTCGTCGCTTTCGCCATTATTGCGCATTTTGGAATGAGCCTCTTTCATGATGCTCATGTAGTAATGCGCTCTCTCCCCGATTGGATTAACAATATAAAGAAGAACGAGCATGGAAGTGGCAGGCTGGTTTTATCTGACCCAGAGAGCGTTGCTCTATTTGCAGATAAGTTTATTCTCAAATCGAAGTTTGTGGTGGATTATCTTCAGCATCTTGAAGTGCTGGAATTTAAAAGGCAAAAGAGAGCAGAAGAAAAGGCAAAGTTAAGTAGGGAGGAGGATTATCCTTGGACTGAGTTGTGCGAAGGTCTAACCAAGCTTAAAAAGCTACGTGTTCCAGAACTAAACAAGTACTCAAACCACCACGGGCTGAAGCAGCATTTGAAAAGCAGCAAGAGTGAGAAAGTAAAGGCAATTGTAAGACATTCATGCTTGCAGCAGAAGAGTCCTCTCAGAGCTGCCCAACCAACACTGAGAAATGCCAGGACATTGACACAAAATGACAACAGGGCAAGTGCTGACAGCAGTGAAACGGATGAAAGTGACAATGATGAGTATGACAGTGATGCCATTGACTCTGGGGGAGGAGATGACTCAAGTGACGTCATTCTTGCATTCATCAATTCAGATGAGGAAGATGCCACTGAGAGGCCAAATGCCACACGCTCAGGGCGAGCCATAACTAGGAGATCCGAAATTGACTTCTCTTTCTTTTGATTTGTTTTTTAAACAACAGCTCTCTGTCGTATAGAGATTGTAAATATTGTCTTCATAGTGAGCACAATAACGTGAAGTAGGGGGATAATAGAGAAATATTAAAAAAGTTGAAATCTAAATATTGTTTGTTCAATTTTTTTTTTTGGGGGGGGGGTCATCCCAAAAAATGACCGCTATAAGGGGGGGCCATGTGAAAAAATTGGTAAGCTGAGGGGGGGTCATGCGATTTTTAAATGGTGCTTCCCAAATCCCACCAGCCCCCCCTCCCTCATAAAAAATGAACGGTCCCTTACTTGCGTTAATTTTCTTTCAACATTTTAAGGTATCGTGGTCTAATGGTATGTGTGCAGGACTCTGGATCCGGCAGTCTGGGTTCCAGCCTGACTGAGATCATTGTGTCATGTGTTTTGGCAAAACAGTATCCTCTCAGTCTCACAACATCTTTCTTTATCCAGGTGTAAATATGACTACAAGGAATTAACAGGGTTAGGTCGTCCAATTTTTAGGCAACTTTAGTATTGACGATCATAGTATCAAAATGACAGCTCAAGACTAAGAACTCAAAAGAACGTGGAAAAACCAAAAAGGGACATGAAGACTACAAGAAATTAACAGGGTTAGGTCATCCAGTTTTAAGGTAATTTTAGCATTGATGATCAACCGGTCATCGTATCAAAATAACAGCTCAAACTAAGAACTCAAAATAACATGGAAAAACTAAAAGGAGCATGAATGAGAAAAACTGGTGAAGATTAAAATTGATACACATACATACATACATACATACAACCTTTATTTATACACGATAAAAGACGTCAAAGCTAACAAGCTTGTGGGGTCGTGTACTAATAAGATACATAAAATAACTAAAATTAATAGATAAATAATTACTTTTTTTTAAGTTTAACTGGGTCAAATTGCATGAAAGTGTAACAGCCAACAATCACTCTGGATTTTTAAGTGGCTGTCATCTCACTCAACTGGTTTGAAGTCTAGAGCGTGTAATTAATACAAATAAACAGATTCCTCTAATCTATAAATTAGATAAATGCTCACTGATCTATAGGGGAGTTGACCCCTAGTTGCCTCACGCAAAGGAAATGATCGATGTGTGCCTGCCTGGCCACTAGGCTGGAATGCAGACTTAACTTTTTACCTTTCTTTTATATGGTCACAATCATATCATCTTGTAGTTAATTAATTTAAATTTAAATTTAGCTTAAATTCATTGGAACTCATTTTGTCCTAATTATATATGAAGCTGAATAGACAAACAATTTTTGGAACATAAAGATTACCTATTGACTTTATTGGAGTTGTGTAAACTATTTTCACTGGTTTACATCCCCAACAATTTAGATATAGTTAAATGAAATTTAACATAGTTAAGGACTAGGAGCTAGTCTGGTCAGTAGCGTTTTTATAGGCGGTTGTTAGTGTCTTGGCCGTCTGTGAGCGTCTGGTTAGCGTTTGGTGCGTTCTGTAGCGTTTGATATAGTTCAATGAAATTTTACATAGTTTATGACCAGGGGCTAGTCTGGTCAATAGCGTTTTTTTTGTAGGCGTTTGATAGTGCCTTGGCCATCTGTTAGCGTTTGTTTAGCGTTTGGTGCGTTCTGTAGCGTTTGCAGCAGTCATATGGTCGTGAGAGCCCTGGGGCTGACATTGTCCAGCGGTATTTTTGGTTAGTACATGTGTTGTCGTCCCATGTGCTCGCAGTGTGTTCACTGCTCTGTTAGTGTGGCGTTGTGGATTGAATTATAGTTTACCGGTTTTTTTTCTCTTTTCCACCAATGCCATCTGGCTTGAGTGTGACGGGTGCCTGTAGGGAGCTTGGCGCGGGGGGCTCGTGGCTTGGTTGCGGGTTGGGCAGGCCAGTCGGGTGTTCTAGCGCCTTGGGGATGTGCCTGCGGTTGCAGCCCCGGGCTTCGTAGGCACCTTCCCTCCACTAGCGACTTGGGCGTTAATCTCAATTACTTCCTTCACAGGGATGCAAATATATCATCTCGTGGAATTGTACTGGTAATTTAAGTTAATGTTTCACTTGTACATGTCTCCATACATCACTGATTAATAATGGTTATAGGACTGAGTGGAGTCCAATTCGGTCTGTAAGCAAACGAATACTTGACAAAATTGGAAGACCGCGAAGTGGGAGTGCTATTTGTTAATCACGAGTATTTTAGGTATGGAAAGATTAAAATTTCCGCGAAGATTGTACGCTGTTCTCTTCTCAGTTATAAGATTTTTGAAACTGGAAGGAGCCCTGCCTTGAATAATATTGTTCACAGTCAGTAACATGTCTTGAGTGCGACGATTTTCTAAGGTTGATGTTGATCCGATACGCCCTAAGAGCGCTTCGTACGTCGATATCTTGTCGCTGTACACAAATCTCAAGGCCCTCGAATTTGTTCTTTCCAGTTTTTCTATATTCCTTCTTCCACAGTGATACCAAACCTGACTACAATAAGAAAAATATGGTAAAATAAAAGCTCGATACAAGGATTCCTTCGTTTTCCAAGGTAGAATGTTCTTTAACCTGCTTAGAACGTTTATTTGGCTCCCCACCTTGCGACAAATGTCCGCAATGTGTGAATCGAATTTTAGTTTTTCGTCTAAAGTTATGCCCAGTAGTTTTATCTCCTTGGATACTGGAATCTCTTACGAGTATGATTTCAGACCGAATTGGACAACACGATGTCCAGTCCTGTTACAAATTAATCATAACCATTACAAAATCCCACAAATAAAAGTAAAGTAAGTAAAGTAAAGTTTCATTTGAAAAAGAGCTGCTAAAATAGTCATTTTTAAATATCATAATTAAAAATGTAGAATAGCTTACAAAATGGCTGTTAAGTTTTTTTCAAAACAGTCACCTAAGACTAAACCTCCACAATTTTGCAAAGTCAGTCTCTTGAATTGGTTACTATAGTGATTGTAACCAATGTTGTGATTGGTGGATTTAGTGAAGAGGACTTAAAATGAATGGCTCATGTAAATGTCTGATTACAGGTGTCCGATTACAGCTAACTGTCCAATTACACTGTCCGATTGCAACTTTGCAGATTAATTAGAACAAAATACAGCAGTTTATCCACCAATCACATTTGAGGAAATCGTAATTGTTATGATTAACTGCGAAACTTAATAGACAAAGAATTCAGAGTTTTAGTCATTGGATCAAGCAGGTATAACTAAGACCGATCTGACTCATGAGATATTTCTGGTTACAAATATGATCAAAGGGAGTTAATCATGGCTTCGTGTAAATCACTACAAAAGTCATGTCACTGATGTAAACAGCACATAATAATAACAACATTCATTTTCACTGCACACAAGTTCTTCAATTTGACCAATTATTGGAATAGCTTCCATGAAGATAGGGTCATTTATACGAGAAAAATAAGCCACTGACAACAGAAGCCACGGCTTACAAAAGATGCGAACAGGACCATTTATACGAGCACGACTTATATAAGACACAAAGTGCTCGTACAAATGGTGCATGACTTATTCAAGACTAATGCCTCACTTTTGTGTTGGAAACACAGGAAAAACTTGTGCTTGCACAGTATGATTTTGGTCCTAAGTAAGCCAAGAACCAGCCGAGACACCATTTATACGAGTGGTTTCGTGTCTTATTTAAGCTGCGGGTTATTTCAGTCAAGCCCAAATTAAGTACTAACTAGAGCACTTTTTCCATGTTTACATAGCCTTATCTAAACACGAGGAGGGTAGGGGGAATTCGAGATAGTTATGCAAACCTGAGACGTAATCGCGAATTCTCCCAGCCCCCTGAGTGTTTAGATGGGGCTATGTAAAAAAGGAAAAAGTGCTCTATTGCTTTTATAAAATAATTCCCAAAATTCACACGAATCTAAAACTTCACAACAGTGTGTACATACTCTCATCCAAACATACCTATTGACCAATGCGAGTGTGAGTAGTAGCTCAGTTATTTTATAAACCCTCATCTTACACAAGCTGCGGCTTATGTTATCCACAGGTAGTGTAGGATGTGAACTGGTGAAAATGTACCATTTATATGGTAAGTTCACATCTTGTGTAAGCTGTGGCTTATTTTCCTCGTATAAATGGCCCTAATGTATTCTGCAGAAAACCATTTAACTACTCATAGTTGTTTTTGTCAGAAAACACAACTACAATCAGTGACAAGTGGGTTTTTGCTTAAAGTACCTATGAAGTAAAAAGTAATTGCTGCTTATTTGAAAGGCTTTTCAAAGTAAAGAAGAATGGCAGTTTATTTTTTGGAATATCTTTTTTCGTTTTAGAGCTATTTACGTTTTTGTATTATGCAAATGATGAAAGCGATGACGTCATACGTGGTTCCACTAAAACAGCACAACACTCAATCAGTGTCAATCATTCAATCAGCCTGAATATTACTCAAATTAGCGAAAATTAAGCTCCGGCTAGCCTGTTTACGCTGACCGTGGAAATAACGTGATATATGTCTGGACACTCCAGTCTTCATTTTACCCCTGGTCTACAGTTCACAGTCTGACCAGTTTACATTTTATTATATATGACATAAAATCAATAGTGACTATAGCAGTGGAACACAGTTGATCAGTGTATTAGTACAATCGTATTTCTCTGATTTTTTGTAACTGCTAGTTTTAGTTCCTTGAATCATGGGAAAAAACGAGCACAGAAAATAGAGAGATCGGACTACCGTCTACGGTAAAATAATTTCTACATAATAAAACACAGACATTATCTTTGCTGTATTCAGTGAGGTAAAAAGACATGACACTGTGTTCTATAGCTTATCTAGCCATGAAAAAGGCATTCTTATAGACTCTCTTATCTCTATATATGAACCAGCGACGAGGTCTTCGACTGTAGATCACATGTAAGACGCCATTACGGTGATTACACTGCCTAGACTCCAGCTGGAATATTGTCGGGGTCTCGGAGAGTCTGGGCTCTAGTGCAATCGCTTTGAATATTCGCCTTTATCGCACAGCAGCCATCTTGGATTGACGTCATGCACTTTTGACACCAATGCGAGGCCACGCTTGTAAAGTCAACTTCCGGCGATCGAGGAGACAAGGCGATCATCTGCAATCATGCCCAACGGAGATCACTGTTGCGTGCCGCAATGTAAAAATACTCGCGCTAAAAATATTCCAAATCATACCTTTCACCAATTTCCCAGTGATGAAGCCATTCGAAAGCAGCGGGTTGTCAAAATACGGCGAGACGAGGGCAAAAGTGTCCAGGTAAGTCGGTTAGGTTATCGATGTCATTGTCGCGCACATGTATTTACATTAATTATTATGATCTGGTCCATCTACAGATAACAAACAGCACAAGAGTATGTTCTGTACACTTTAAGGAAGCGGATTTTAAGACAACTTTAACAGGGAAGCGTGTTCTGGAGAAGCATGCAGTTCCGAGTATTTTTTGCTGGTCAAGATCACCCAGGAAAAGAAAATCTCCGACAAAGCGAGAACCACCGCGTGCACGAGTGCGATTGTTTGATGTAAGCGTGCCATCGTCCCCTGTCACTGTGACAGGTAAATATTGTTGTCGGTATCTCTTTAAACATTCCTTGGTTAAAATCGTAAAATAATCAGAAGTATTTTTATGTTTTTCATTTTAATCCATAGCATCAACTTTCGGCCAAGCTTCTGGTGAGGAAAGTTCTATGGAGGTCCAACCGGAACTGTCATCCTCTCCTGTTGTTGTAGACTTCCCCGAGCCAATATACACTGTCACTGTCACAGGTAAATATTGTTGTCGGTATGTCCACCAGATTGCAGTACCAAAACTCTGAAGAAATCAAAGTACTCGCTGACTCAGCCATGATGTTTCCACACGCGTGGCCTCGCTTTCATGAGAAAAATGGTGACGTTGCATCCAACATGGTGGACTGTGATTAAGGCGAATGGCGGCCTCTGTGTGATTTGTTGTTGGGCGACGTTGGTAACCGTTGTTGGAGTTTCAAGGTAAGAGAGTCTGTGAGAGTGCTTTTCTCATGACTAGCTAAGCTATACTTGGAAAGACTTCCGTATAACCCCATATATTTATTATGCATGCAGAATTATTTTAAATTATGTGTGCGCTCTATTGTTTTTGAAGACAATAGCAACTCCCTAAGGTATTGAATATATACATTGATAATTACTACTTACTGTGTGAATAAAAGAGGATTTGATTGCGCGCTATCGCGCGTTGTCTTTTCGCCGATTCTCTTCTTCCCCTAGCTCCATTCTCTCTTTTTCTTCTCCATATTACCCAGGCTCCTTATGCATTTTTTCCCCTTTTTTTCTTGTACCCCATCAGGTCTCGAGACACTTACCTTTCGCATAACTCTCGCTTACCAGTCTCTCTTCTACACCACTACACTGCGAGGTTCAGTTGAGAATTAGCCCCCCAAAAATAATTGTTATTTTACTTGACTCGTTCACATTCCAAAAAATTAACATTACAATTTACTTATTCGTGTGTTTAACGCATGTTGCACGCTGCACGAAAACATGCATCGCATGTGTGGGTCCCTGGTGAATAAAAGGGGGGGGGGGGGATGATTTCTCTCTTTCTCCCAATCGCTTCTACTTCAGCAGTACTGTCAATAATCTAGTTACATCAATGTTTTCAATGAACTTTTTTAAACTCTGCCGCGAAACCAAAGCATGCTTCCTTGTTCCGGTAGGGCAAAGGGATAAAGACACACTCTTGCCCATCATACCCGCTCACATATTGCCGGGGACACGCGTGATAAGCGACATGTGGAAAGCTTACGACTGCCTAAAAGACGAGGGCTATAGTCATCTCACAGTCAACCACAGCCTAAACTTCGTAGACCCAGACACAGGTGGGCACACCCAGCGCATTGAAAATACATGGTGGGGAGACAGACAAAGTATGCCTCGTAAAGGAACATCCAAAGATCTCTTCGAAAGCTATCTACAGGAATGGTTGTGGCGTCAGCACTTTGGAGATGATCCTTTTGGAAACATTATCAAGCATATCGCCGACTTATATGAAGTGCGTATTGAAACACCAGGTTTATAATTGTTTGATCTATCGTGAGCAAGAAAAGAGCGGAGACACTTTGCAGTGAAATTTTGTTTTCAAGCAACTTCGAAACATATTCCCCCTTCCCCCAAATTGAGACAACTAGGCGTATTTCTACTCCCCTATGGATTAGAGTTTTGTCCATTAATATGAAAAACTCCAGCATTTAAATTGGCTAGGTCACAGTGTTTCAGATGATTGTATCAACTGAATCACAGTCACATAAAAACAAAACAAGAATGATTTCTGGATGTTATAAAAGTTAATATTACACTTTCATCCAATTGAGTTAGACTCACTTTAATCTTCTCCAGTTTTTTCCCGTCGATGCCGCGTTCTAGTTTTTCCATGTTTCTTTTGAGTTTTACAGTCTTAAGCTGTCATTTTGATACTATGACCAGTTGATCAACAATGCTAAAATTGCCTAGAAATGGCATGACCTAGCCCAGTTAATTCCTTGTAGTCATTTTTACATCTGGATAAAGAAAGATGCTGTGCGACTGAGAGGTAAGCGTCTTTCCAAAACACATGAAACAGTGATCTCAGCCACGGCTGGAACCCAGACTGCCGGATCCAGAGTCCTGCACAGTAACCATTACACCACTATACCTTAATGTGTTGAAAGATTATTTACTCAGGTAAATTTGTTGTGAAATATAGGAAGGCGTAAAGAGGACAACCATGACATATTGTACAAAAAATATAAAATAGATAAAATAAACTGTTTCATTAAATAAATGATTTGAACAGGATATTAGGCCTTTGGTTCTCAAATTTTGTGTACAGTTTCTTTGAATGGGTGGTATTATAACTATCAGTCATTTATGGAGGTGCTAGATTCATTTATTTCTTCAATGCATACTGAACTCAGCCTTACTTAGTGTAGACTTGTCGAAAGGCATATTTACAAGAGCATTACTCCATCACAAGTCGCTCTACGAGGCCTAAACCTGAACCCCAGGTCAGCACTTGTCCTGAAGAAGCCGCGATTCGCGAGTTTGCGCTAAAAAGAACAGACTACTAGTTTTCGAATTCATAGAGATCCGGAAGATTTCAGATAAGTTTGCAACCAATGTCTCGACTGTCAGAGTTCGTCTTATAAAGGTTCTCTTATGCAGGTCAATCTTGCTTATAAATTTTGCGAAAAAAACATGAGCAAGAAAGTGCTTTTTATCTTTGCTTGAAACTACACATGCCCCGATCCCCCAGATGAGAGCCCCTCGGCACACTAAGAATGACACTCACAACCATGTTTCTGAAGGTATAAATGGCAATGGAACCAGATTTAGCACACAGTTAGGTTTTGACGTCCTGAACATTTTAAAGTAGAATAGGTTCTTCTGACAGGCCACGTGACATGTCACGTGACGTTTCGCGGAAAATAGCCATTGTTTGAGGAATTGTTGGCGGTTTTTAGTAATAGCATCCTGCAAAGACGTGTTTTAGATGCAGGTCAATTATTTCCGTCCTCTCACGCTTGGAATGACGTCCCTCTTCACAGAAAAAATTTATAGGGTGAAAGGTCCTTTTTTTTCAACAAAATTCGACTTTTGATCATTTGTATCTTCTATAAACGAAATCAAGGGAGATCATTCCAAACGTAGCAAGGTAGATAATTTACATTTGCATCGCAAACGTTCATTTATTGATCAATAGAATGAAAATTCGCCACCAATTCGCCGATTTACCAAATTTTAACAAAATGATCACCTGACATGTCACGTGGTCAAAGTAATATGTTAAGGCAAGGCACGACGTCGAGTTTTTTTTCAGGGAAAAGTTCAGCTTGGTAAAACTAATATAACAAGAGATATAGCTGCCCAACCATAATTCTACTCTAAATTCCTGACCCAGGCCTTAAACTGCTTGAGGGAGTTTGTCTTCAAGGCATAGTAATCCAGTAATGAAGACGTGCTACATGATATTCATAGAGCGGTATCCATTTGAGTGTCAAAAAGTAATTGGTTTTGCATCAACTACGCTACACGATTGCCTGAAAAAACTCGCGCCACTTTTTCATCCAATCAGAAGTAAAATCAAAAGCAATTGTGACGCGCTCGCGCTCGTTTTCCCGCGCTTTGCGTCAGCTACATGTATTTACTTCAAGTTCTGATTGGTTCACTGGATTGTCTGTGTCCTTTGTGATTGGCTAGAGTGATTACTTCGGTTTTGGTTTTACGACACCCAATTTAAAACTGCTCTGATAATTTGTGTTATATTATGTTTTGCTTTACATATCTTTTTATTCTGGAAAAGTTGTGTGGGACTAAAGCCTCCCTGCCCCAACCCCTCCCACTTCGTTGTCCCTGGCTTTGTTGAACGACATTCAACCAAGAGACCAACCAACAATGAAGTTTGTTCACATTACAAACATTACAACATGGTGCTCTCATTGCACCACATATAATTTTATGAAAGGTTAATCCCTTAAACCTACAAAACAGGCTTTATAGGCACTATATTTTACAATGTAATTGCCCTGCCGGGCATGGTTTTGGATCAGAAAACAAAACCCGACAAGGCATCATAGAAATCCCCGCGAGAATCGAATAAAGAGTTAAATGATCTTGACCTCCTTATTCCTGTTGATAATAAATTTTGGAAATTAGAAAGAAATTCAACAACTAAAAGGAAGGAACACTTTCAGCACTTCAATCAGCGGTATTACTCTGATTGTCATAAGGCATCGAGTCTATCGCACTGTCATTTAGCCTCGACCTTCCAGGCGTTCAGTTAGGGGAAAGTACAAAATATGGACCCCGTCCGTGGACCAGGTCCATGGATCCCCTTTCATTGACCGGTCCTTGGAGCCCCTATTTTTACTACCCCTAAAAATACTATAGTAAACATTAATAAAATACAAGTAAAATAAAACAAAATAAGTAGATTGAAAAAAATGAATTCACAGTGATATTTCAATTTAATATTTAATTAATTTTCAACTTTGCAATCTTTCATAAAGTCACAGTTTAATAGCATTTCTTTGGTATTCATGTACATGTGAAGTAGAAAAAAACATCAAAACTCTAAGATAAAAAATCTATAAGGAAACTCAAAGGAATCATATGGTGCAATAACACAGTTTGTGTTGATGAAGTGATGTGGTGTCTACAGTAATAAATGAATCATCAAAGACTGCCTTGGAATGTGAACTGAGTTGCGACTGTAGTGCTAAAAAAACAGTTATATTTTAAAAGCGCGGTTATAAGATCTAACAAATCTTCTTGTTTTTTGTTGGTGGCCAGACCCAAACTTCCTCTCGGCCAAATTTTGAACACGCAACCTGTGATGTTTATTCCGCGCCAAAAGCAGTTGAAACATTAATACAAGGACAATGTTACGGATATTGTTTCCTTTATTGTGCGTAAAATATATTTTCTTTTGGCTTTATCGAAGCGTTGGATTCGAAGAGAAATAATAAATACGCTAAAAACGCTTAAAAAAAGGGGTATTACTTCAGCCATGGAATGCGCTGACGTTGCAGCTTTCATTTTCGCTACTTGACAGAGAAGATCGTGCTTACTTTGAAGTTTATTTCGCCAGAAGCGACGGTCATTAATTTATTTGCAATTTTGCGAGAGTATTTCTTCTGGGTTTCGGCAAATGAAGCGAATTCTTTGGCTGTTTCATCGTAGCGAGTGAAGAGATTTGAAGAAATATTAAATATTTGCAGAGGTAAACAAGAGCTTGCCAGAACTTGCAACGTTTAAGGGGAAAAAGACACAACCGTTCTAAAATTAGCCGTGGATAGCGTAAAACCTCTTATTGTGTGACTACCGTGACTACTTCAAGCACAAACAAATTAAATTTTGACTTTTGAGGAAGAAAACTGTTTATTAAAAAAGCGTTATTAATAGTGTGACACTCGTTTCCTTTTGTATCATTCATGGGCATATCCCGAGCGAACTTCCAGATTAAGACCATTACGTCATCATAGATTTCAGAAAGGCTAAGAGTGATGGTACAATAAGTTATAACACAGTTTGTGTTGATCAAGTGATGTGTTTACAGTAGTCATCTATGAATCATCAAGGACTGCTTTGGAATGTGCACTGTGTTGTGACTGTAGTATTAACAAAACAGTTAAATTTTAAAAGCGCGGTTGTAAGATCTAAAAGATCTTCTTGTTAACCGCGCGGCCATGGGCCGAGCGCGGTTCATGGTTTACCCGTGTTTTTTTTTTTTTTAACCGCGCTACGTGACAAATGAGATCGTGTTTACTTTGCAAGTTGATTTCGGCAGAAGCGGCGGTCATCAATTTATTTGCAATTTTGCGAGTATTTCATGTGGCTTTTGGCAAATGAAGTAAATTCTTTGGCTGTTTTATCGCAGCGAGTTCGGTGATCAGAAGGAAAATTTTAAAATATTGGCAAGCCAAACAAAGAGCAGGTCAGAACATGTAAGGATTACGTCATTGGTAAGGAAATAACCACCGTGCTTAAGGTAGCCGTGGATAACGGAAATCTTAAATTATATGACTCGTGTGACTTCTTCGCTAGCCCTTTACTCGTGGAAAACACCAATTAAATTTAATCATGACTTTTAAGAAAGAAAGCTGTTGTTAACAGTGTTGTTATCGAATCGTTCATACTGTTCATATCGTTCATGCCCATACATATCCCGAAGAAAGTTCCAAATTAAGACCATTACGTCATCGGAGATTTCACAACGGCTACGACTGATGGTGCAATAATAGAGTTTGCGTTGATCAAGTGATGTGATGTCTACAGTAACAAAAGAATCATCAAGGACTGCTTTGGAATGTGCACTGTGTTGCGACGGTACTGTTAAGCAAACAGTTAAATTTTAAAAGCGCGGTTATAAGATCTAACAGATCTTCTTGTTTTTAAATTTGACGGCGACCAGACCCAAGCTTCCACTCGGCCAAATTTTGAGTCACGCAACCTGTGATGTTTACTCGCCAAAAGCTGTTGAAACATTAAGGGCCCATTAACCGATCTTTTCGAGCCGTTGCTAAGGAAAATTTAGTCTCATCTAACCTCCTCATTTTTAGTTAGTTCAGAGTTATTTCATGTGTTTCAACTTTTTCATGACCAGTAACACTAGTGATGACGTCATCACGCCACGCCCGTGGTCATGTGACTAATACAGAAAAAATGCAAAAGCTCCCAGGCAAATTACTTTCTCGGGATTTTTTTCATTGGTTCAATATTTTAATTTAAATCCTCATTACGCTATGCATCGATTTTGTTTCATTTCTAAAAGGTCAGATTTTGAGAACATTTCAAAATATTGAAAAATTCGTAATTTTTTGAAAAAAGCACAATTTCGAAAAAGGAATTTATAGCTATGTTGCCAACGTTGGCTTTAATCGAAATTCGTCGAAAAAGGCTGGATTTAATGAAAAACCGCGTTTCCTTTAGCATTTAAAGAAACCGGAAGTGCGCCCGATATCTATTGGAAGTTACCCTATCAGCGCGTGCGCAATTTACACTACCAGCGCACTTCGGTAAGATCAGACAAAGCCACATGGAGTTAGTTTTTCTCTTTCTATTACTCTTGTTTTTCTGTCTTTCTCTTATTTTGTCTTTGCTTGTACTTTTTTTACTTTGCATTTTGCGAAACACAAAGAAAAACATCTAAAATGTATGTGAATTTGCAAGTTTTTGAGTTGTTTTTATTTTCCGTGCTCAGGCTGACGTAGGTGACCGGAAGTGAAATTTCACCTCGTTGGCAACGCGCGCATGAATCGGTTAATGGGCCCTTAATAAATCTCATCTCCGATACTGACTTTCGCGGGAAAAAATTAAAAACCCAGCGCTCGTCAAAAATTATATTTTTTCACCAGAAATTTAGCTCGGAACATATACATATTTATATTCGTTTGAATCGTCGATGAAATAACCTTTTCCGGATATTTTTTTCCTTCGGGGTCAACAAAAACCTCCGATTACAAAATCACGCCGAACCCACGCGTTGCAAAAAAATCTCTTCAAAACCCTGACTTCGAAGCAATATATCACTTTAGCGTTAATAGCTACCACACATCGGCAGACGGTAAATCTATTCCTTAACAATCCAGCTTCATCGTGTTAAAATTTTAGTGAAATCGAACAAAACCAGAATTAATTAGAATTTTTTTGTGACCTCACTCACCAGACTTGACCAGACAAAGGAAGCCACGGTCGCCCATAGCAACCGAAAAACACGAACATAACAAAGCCGACGTTTCGGCCAAAAAACTCCAGAATTATCGCCTGATAGCTTAAACGTGAATGGGAACATCTTTTTCGAACTTTTTTCAACTGATTTAGACGAAAGACTGGCCTTGGCGGGCTACAAAAAAGACCAAGAGAAAAAACAGAACAAGACAGCAGAACAAGCCGATAATATTTCATCGCGTGGCTTTCGGCACGAAAACGAAAATACAGCCTACTTCTGGATAAATTCAGCCTTAGAAGCCAGCAACTGGTCCCAAATTACTTTCTGTATCCTTACAAATGTCCTCACTTCCATCTCCGAAAGATTTTGCCCCAATTTTGAGCAAATAAACATTTCGCCGAAGGCAACCGCCATGACAGTGGCTTGCATACTAAATTAGCTAACTTGACAAAATTCTCCCGAGGGGGGATATGACGAAAAGAGCTGAAAAATGGCCTGTAGTTGGCTAATGATGAGATCATCCCACTGTCCAAATTTGGTGAGAATCGAAAGTAACGTCAATTTTCTGTCACGTTTTCAACCTACGGTCGGGATAGAGTTTAGTGTTTGTATCTTCATGCCCATACATATCCCGAAGAAAGTTCCAAACTAAGACCATTACGTCATCGGAGAAAACGGCTACGACTGATGGTGCAATAATAGAGTTTGTGTTGATCAAGTGATGTGATGTCAACAGTAAGAAAAGAACCATCAATGACTGCTTTGGAATGTGCACTGCGTTCCGACGGTAGTGCTAAGCAAACAGTTAAATTTTAAAAGCGCGGTTATAAGATCTAACAGATCTTCTTGTTTAATTTTTTTTCGTCATGTCGGTGACCAGACCCAAACTTCCTCTCCGCCAAATTTTGAATCACGCAACCTGTGATGTTTATTCGCCAAAAGCTGTTGAAACATTAATACACGGACAATGTTACGGATATTGTTTTCTTTATTGAGTGTAAAATATATTTTCTTTTGGTTTTAACGAAGCGTTGGCTTCGAAGGAAATAATAAATACTCTAAAAAAAGGTATTACGTCAGCCGTGGGATGCACTGACGTTGCAGTTTTCACTTTCGCTACATGACAAATAAGATCGTGTTTACTTAATTGTATGGTCATTAATTTATGTGCAATTTTGCGAGTATTCCTTGTGGTTGAGGCAAATGGAGTGATTTCTTTGGCTGTTTCACCGCAGCGAGTACAGATATCGGAAGGAAATTAAATATTTGCAAGCCCGGAGCAAAGCGTCACTGGTAAGGAAATAACCACCGTACTAGAGATAGATAATTCTTGAATTATGTGACTCGGGTGACTACTTTGCTAACCCTTTACTTGTGAAAAAAAAAAACCAATTAAGTAATCGTGACTTTTAAGAAAGAAAGCTGTTGTTAATAGTGTTATTATCGAATCGTGCGTATCGTTCATGCCCTTACATAGCCCGAAGAAAGTTCACGATTAAGACCATTACGTCATCATAGATTTCACAAATGGTGCAACAACACAGTTTGTGTTGATCAAGCGATTTGATGTCTACATTAATCAATGAATCATCAAGGACTGCTTTGGAATGTGCACTGCGGTGCGACTGTAGTTCTAAAAAAACAGTTAAATTTTAGAAGCGCGGTTTTAAGATATAACAGATCCTTTTGTTTCCAGATCTAGAGTGATCGAGAGACTGAGGTCTAGTCCCGGGGGTCTAGTGTAATCACCGTAATGGCGTCTTACAATTGATCTACAGTCGAAGACCTCGTCGCTGGTGTATAGAGGTAAGAGAGTCTACAAGAATGCCTTTTTCATGGTTACTTAAGCTATAGAACATAGTGTCATCTCTATTCGTCTCACTGAATACAGCAAAGATAGTGTCTATGTTTTATAATGAAAAAATATACTATGGACGGTAGTTCGTGCTGTGAGGTCGACCCAAGGAATTGCGGTCGTTTCGTCAACGAGTCGTTTCGCCAACGACTCGTTCGCCAACGTCTTAGGTCGATTCGCCAACGTCTTAAGTCGCTTTGCGAACGTCCTACTGGTCAATTCGCTAACGTCAGATATCCAATACTAACGAAAATAAAGCTGCTTATTGATGTTTGGAATGTAATCCTGATCCTTGGGTGATCCTTGGGTCAAGAAATTTTAAGTCATCGCCAGTTTCGCTTGACTGACTTTAGATCAATTTGCATGTTTTTGATAGTTCCACAAGCCGGCCCGTGGGCACAACATTGCGGTAATTTTCACGGTGAAAATTGACTGTTGAATACCAAAGTCCGATGGCTTCCAAAAGTTTTGCAACTACCGTACCAATTCGCTGATAATGCATTACGATGTAAATTAACATTATATCTTTGCCTTTTTCAAAAGCAAACATATAATCGAGTTAGAAATGTAATCGAGTCAGAAATAAAATGGAACGTCAAGTAAATAGCAACAGCAATTTTATTACAATATATAGTCAACAATTATTCACCGAAGTGGAGGTAAATATCCACCACTTTCACCGACACTGAGGTGAATAATTGTTTTAGTATATACCACACAGGCTGAATATCTAGCAGACCAAAGAGTAACTTTATTTGTGACAATATACCAACAAATGATGCTGGGACGTGAATAGTACTTGGCTAATCACCTCCGAGCTAGCCAATTAGCGTGCGTGAAAAGTACTATTCACTTGTGTGGTATATGCTAATATGAAATATTTACAAGCACAAAAAACCTATGAAACCTATTTACAAAACCTGATTGAAACCTATATTTATCTGAAACTAATTTATCCTATTTACAGAGAAGTTCTAGTTTGCACGAGCTGGTCCATTAAGCCGAGAACAAGTCTCGAGTAGTTGGGCGGCAGTCTTTTCATTGTTCTCGTACTTTTCCCAGCTTGCAAATAGCTTAGCCTGGATACTCCTAGTGACACTATGTTGAATTCATTTAAGTTTGTTGTCTGATACAAGCCTGATTGTCATGGCTGTAAGTTTTGCCTCCCTATCAAGCAACTCAATTAATAAATACAGTGGCAAACTGCATTGTCCCCCCGCTCGGCCATTGAGTGCGTTATGGGCCTTTTATACAGGCAGGTACAAAAGTCGGACCGGATCAACTCGGACTGCCAGTCCGGGTCGGATCAACTCGGATCGGCTCCGATCGTCTCGAATCATGAAAAAAACATAAAATTAAATGAAATTGAAACTTTTACTTATTTGAAGGTTAAAATTCCGGTCAAAAATGGGCCAAATTAAGAAAGACTTGCGCCGTTTCTCTGTGTCATGCTGTGTAGTCAAGCCGCCATTTTGTATTCTAAGTGCCAGTTCCTCTCGGACTCATCTCGTGTTCCTCCATCCATCCATCCGTCAATCTCCACGATCATGGACCCAGATGAAGGTAAATCTTTCTCAATGAATTTGGATCTGTCCACCAAATTGATAGTTTCAGTCATAACCCATTTCTGTTACGCTACGTGATTTCGTAGAAATTCGCTTTACTTCCATTTGGCTCCTAATTTGGAGAACAGGAAGTTGATAGATTTAGCTAATCATTAAGCAAAACTTGGCTTGCTTGACGACAAGGGATTTTAGTCCAGAATGGTTGACGTTTTATACGAGCGAACTTAAAACGATTTTCAAAGATCCTGAAGATAGTTTTTGAGGAGGACAACGATTCGAAAGATATTTAAAGTAATTAAGAAGGTAATTTTATAGTTAGCACGAAAAATTGAGCTGAACGAACTCACGTGAGCTTCGCAATATCTACATCTACATCTACATTTATTGAGTCAGCAGAAACTAAATAGTTATCACGCTAACTTTAACATAAACATGTTGTTCAAATGCAGCTAAATACTCTTTGGATCGCTGTTTTATGTTTAGAATCTCGCTAATTATTGAATAATGTGTAGTGACTGAGTCGTTTTTGGGAGTGTAGAGCTCCGTAACTTTGGATAAATGCTTCATTTTGTTTTGATATTAGGACGTGGACATGGATGCTACTGGCAGTTGCCATGAGGAGTGAAACGCAATCCTTCTGTTTACATGTATAAATAAATCATAGTTAATTCTAGATTCAGTCTTTTTCTGTTCTGTTTTCAGGATATGTAGATGAAGATATTGCGAAGCTCACGTGAGTTCGTTCAGCTCAATTTTTCATGCTAACTATAAAATTACTTTCTTAATTACTTGGAATACCTTTCGGATCGTCGTCCTCCTCAAAAACTTTCTTCAGGATCTTTGAAAATCGTTTTAAGTTCGCTCATATAAAACGTCAACCATTGTGGACTGAAATCCCTTGTCGTCAAGCAAGCCATGTTTTGCTTAATGATTAGCTAAATCTATCAACTTCCTGTTCTCCAAATTAGGAGCCAAACAGAAGTAAAGTGAATTTCTACGAAATCACACAGTGTAACAGAAATGGGTTGACTGAAACTATCAATTTGGTGGACAGATCCAAATTCATTGAGAAAGATTTACCTTCATCTGGGTCCATGATCGTGGAGATCGATGGATGGATGGATGGAGGAACACGAGATGAGTCCGAGAGGAACTGGCACTTAGAATACAAAATGGCAGCTTGACTACACAGCACGACACGGAGAAACGGCGCAAGTCTTTCTTTATTTGGCCCAATTTTGACCGGAATTTTAACCTTCAAATGGGTAATAGTTTCAATTTCATTTAATTTTATGTTTTTTTCATGATCCGAGACGATCCTAGTTGATCCGAGTTGATCCGAGTTGATCCGACCCAGACTGGCGGTCCGAGTTGATCCAGTCCGACTTTTGTACCTGCCTCTTTTATACTTATGGCATCAGATCAGAAAGGTAAGTGTGATAAAATTCACAGTTCTGATTGGTTAACGGGAAACATTTATGTTCTAATAAGCCTGAAAACAAAAACGACATAGACGACGCTTATTAAAATGTGATGCTAATTAGCGTCAATTGTAGTTTGACTGGTGACTTTTTCACATATTCTAAACAAGAGCAAAACTTTTGATTTTTTTTCAAACAGGAAAAGAAAGGTTAATTGCACACAGGCACGGGATAAATGAATGCTGAACACTGTTGGGCAATTGAAAACTTTAGATTTTTACTGAAGACTTTTTAACTCTTAGTTTTAGTAACATTCAAGCTGTATTGATTGTTATAAATCAGTTACATTTCCTTCCCCCATTAGTGTTCATACAAAAAAAAAATATTAGCAGGAGGGATAACGTAGCAGAGAACTGACGTCATAAATAATGAGGTGCTCTTGCATGGAAAATAATTCTAGGTTAGGGAATGAAATAAATGACAATGCACACAAGTGAAGGTAAACTTCTATTTTTAAGACGTTGGCAAATTGGCCAGTAGGATGTTGGCGAAGTGACTTAGGACGTTGGCAAATCAACCTAAGACACTGGCGAATGAGACATTGGCGAAACAACTCGTTGGCGAAACAACCAGACCCAAGGTCTCTGCATTTTCTGTCCTCAATTTTTCCCATGATTCAAGGAACTAAAACTAGCAGTCAAAAAAATCAGAGAAATGCGATTGTACAAATACACTGATCAGCTGTGTTTCACTGCTATAGTCACTATTGATTTTATGTCATATATAATAAAATGTAAACTGGTCAATGTAAAACAAAGACTGTGAACTGTAGACCAGGGGTAAAATGAAGACTGGAGTGTCCAGACATGTATCATGTTATTTCCACAGTCAGCATAAACAGGCTAGTCAGAGCTTCATTTTGGCTAATTTGAGTAATATTCAGGCTAACTGGAGTAATATTCAGTTTAACCAAAGTGATATTCAGGCTAACCGAGGTGCAGACTCTCACTGTGATTAACCTGAATGATCCTATATACGGTCAGCACTCGATAATGGTGATAAATTATTTACGATAAACACTTAAAATGTCTGTGGTCTGCAGTCTGCATTTTAACCCCAGTCTGCAGTCTGCGTTTTACACTGACCAGTTACTTCATTATTATACATTGTAGTCACCTTCTCTCTTCTCATTGGCTAAAAGCCTACAGTTAATTCTGGGAAACAGCGCAACCCACAGATTCACTAATCTACTAGCCGATTAGTGAATAATCTATAGGTTGTGCATGCAATGCATGATTTCCAAGAGCAATGTCAAGTTCACAGACAGCAAAGTAAGAACATGGCTTGTCAAAAATAAACTATGTTCGGTGCGATTATGGGTTTGTCGTTATTTTCTTTAACACAATGTATAATAAAACAATTATTAGATTCAGTTTTTGTGACATCCAAAATAATCAAGGTCTCGGTTAGTGTTATCAGCCTCAGCCTTCGGCTTCCACTGATAACACTTACCTCGACCTTGATTATTCCAGATATCACAAAAACCTCATCAAATTATATTGTTTATTATCAAGTTCTAACCATAAACAGGCTAACCCAGACATTATTGAGGCTAATTGAAGTGAAAAGACTGTGCTCCTGGTAGCCGAATAGTACTCTAGTTAAAAGTCTAGAGTTTTTAGTCTGCAGTTTACCCCTTCTCTACAGTATGCATTTTACCAACAGTCAACATTCTATCCCCAGTGTGCAGTATTCATTTTACATTGACAGAAATGAAAATGTAACAGTACTCTCATTAGTTACTGTTTAAACAGTGTGCTTTGTGAGAGAGCAATCCATGCTGCTTGCAAATAATGACAAATGCTCATACCATCATTAGCCATTTTCTGCATGTTCAGTTCATAAAAATCGCTTTTTTTACAAGTCAAACGATAAATTTTGATAATAAAAACAACCCATCTCTGCCAAACAGTTAACAAGGAGACCCCAAGTAGTATGTCTTTTTATTGAATGAATTCAGATGCTCTGAAAAAGAATTGGTAAACCAAAACACTGTGTTAAATGCAGTTGTGTATGATCCATGATGGGGAGCTCTCAAGTTGGTTTGTTGGCAAAGAGTGAGATTTTCCATGGCAGAGCTGTTGTTTGTAGGGGGGTCTGGGGGCATGCTCCCCCTGGAAATTTTGCAAAATGGAAGTAGCTAAGACATGTTTTCTTCATTCTGAGCAGAAATGTGATACGTTAAAAGCAACTGTCTAGATCCTAGACCAATATCAACTCTTTCTTGCATTCAAATATAACCATTATACATCTTAGCACACCCACCATAGCTTGTGCAATCACTGTATCAATTTCATTACAATATATAAAAATGACTACTAAAAGCTCTTTTTCAAATAAAACTTTTACTTTACTTACTGTACTTTTTGGAAAGTAATAAATAATGGTTATGATTAATATGTAACATGACATCATGTCATCCAATTCAGTCTGTAATCATAATTGTGATTAACAAATAGCACTCCCGCTTTGCAGTCATTTGATTTTGTCAATTAGTTGTATGCTTATAGACCGAATTGGACTCCACTCAGTCCTATTACCATTATTAATCAGTGATGTATAGAGACATGTGCAAGTCAAACATTAACTTAAATTACCAGTACAATTCCACAAGATGATATGTTTGCACCCCTGTGAAGGAAGTAATGGAGACTAAATTGTTGTGGTTGAACATTTTGGGATTTAAAAAAGCAAAAAAAGTTTACACAACTTCAATAAAGTCAATAAGTAATCTTTGTCTTCCAAAAATTGTTTGTTTTTTCAGCTTCATATATAATCAGGACACAATGAGTTCCAATGAATTTAAGCTAAATTTAAATTTGAATTAATTACAAGATGATATGATTGTGACCATATAAAAGAAAGGTAAAAAGTTAAGTCTGCATTCCAGTCTAGTGGCCAGGCAGGCACACATCATTCATTTCCTTTACTTGAGGCAACTAGGAGCAATTCTACTTCCCTATAGATGAGCATTTATCTTGTTTATATATCAGAAGAATCTGTTTATTTGTATTAATTACAGGTTCTAGACTTCAAACTGATTGAGCAAGATCACAGCCACTTACAAATCCAGAGTGATTTCTGGCTGTTACAAATAACACCCTCATGCAATTTGACCCAGTTTAAGACTCGAAAAAAGTTTGGCCACTCTTTTTCAAGTTAACCTACATATAATCCATTTTAATCTTCTCCAGTTTTTTTTCCCGTTCATGTCCCTTTTTGGTTTTTCCACGTTCTTTTGAGTTCTTAGTCTTGAGCTGTCATTTTGATACTATGATCGTCAATACTAAAATTGCCTAAAAATTGGACGACCTAACCCTGTTAATTCCTTGTAGTCATATTTACACCTGGATAAAGAAAGATGTTGTGAGACTGAGAGGATACTGTTTTGCCAAAACACATGACACAATGATCTCAGTCAGGCTGGAACCCAGACTGCCGGATCCAGAGTCCGGCACACTTACAATTAGACCACTATACCTTAAAATGTTGAAAGAAAATTAGCACAAGTACACAACTGAACTCAGTTAAATGACCTTGCTCTCCATGAGTTCTCGTAGCTCAGTGGATAGAGCGCCCGCCCGGTGTTCGGGAGGTCATGGGTTCGATTCCTGTCGGGGACTCAGAATTTTTCTTTGTCCCACGCTCGCGTCATGTTGATTAATTCACTTTCACACAAGTAAATTTGTTGTGAAATATGGCAAGATGTGAAGAGGAAAAACAAAAATATTGCACAAACTGAAACAAGATATGAATATAAAGACATCAATGATCATCGCAGTCATATGCACAACTTAAGAAGCTGTGAAATGAAAGTCTGAAAAAAATTTAGGCTTCAACGGGATTGGAACCCATGACCTCTGCGATACCAGTGCAGTGCTCTGTCAACTGAGCTATCAAGCCAACTGGAAGCTAGTCACGTTGCTAAACTGTAGTTCGTAATATACCCGTAGATGGTAAGGAACGCAAGTGATCATATAAAGATCTTGTTTTTAAATTACGCGAAAAAATGAGCAAGAAAGTGCTGTTTACCCCCCCCCCCCCCCCCCGCCCCAGATTAGGGCCCTTAGTCACACTAAGATGATACTCATGTCTAATAATCAATGAAGGCTTACGTGTACAATCCGAAAATGCCCAGGAACGCTCCTGAAAACATGTGAGTCGAATTGTGAATCGGGCTCCTCCCGTGCTGCCCGTTAAGTTACAAAACCTAATATGATGTTTTCTTTGTCATTTCGTTAGGAATATTCGTGAGGAATATATCTTGACAGCACAGCTGACAAGATACCTTGAAAGAAAATCAAGTCCAATATCCCGGTTAGCGAGGGTAGAAATTCGACCTAAAAAGGCATCAAATTTAAGCAGTGAAGACCCTCTTTGATGAATATGGCAACGGAGACACTAGGGAAGGCTCACGAATGCAAACATTGTGGCCAGTTCTTTGACCAGTTACCAGCTTACAAGGAGCATGAACGAACTCACATTGGAGTGAAGCCGTATATGTGCAAGCATTGTGAAACGTGCTTTAGCCAATTAGGAAATTGCAAACAACATGAACGAATTCACACAGGAGAGAAGCCATATCCATGCCAGTATTGTAAAAAGGGCTTTAGCCAGTTAGCAAATTGCAAGGCACACGAACGAACTCACACAGGAGAGAAGCCGTACACATGCAAGCATTGTAAAAGGTGCTTTAGCCAATTAGGAAATTGTAAGACACATGAACGAACTCACACAGGAGAGAAACCGTATACATGCCAGTATTGTAAAAAGTGCTTTAGCTGGTCATCAGCTTGTAGGAAACATGAACAAACTCACACAGGAGAGAAGCCGTACACATGCCAGTATTGTAACATGTGCTTTAGCCAATCCGGAAATTGCAAGCAACATGAACGAACTCACACAGGAGAGAAGCCGTATACATGCAAGCATTGTAATAAATGCTTTAGCCAATCAGGACATTTCAAGCAACATGAACGAACTCACACAGGAGAGAAGCCTTATACATGCCAGTATTGTAAAAAGTGCTTTAGGGAGTTATCATATTGCAAGAAACATGAACGAATTCACACAGGAGAGAAGCCATATACCTGCCAGTACTGTAAAAAGTCCTTTAGGTGGTCATCAAATTGTAAGCGACATGAAGAAAACCACGCAATAGACTGTTCGCTAAAAGACAAACAGCATGGTCAATACCTAAACCTACGGAGACCTCTTCAGGAGCCAACAACAGATCACGGTAGCGTAAAGTCCCCTACGTTGTTGTCTTCGACTGAAGAAAAGTCAGGCCAAGTTGAAAGCCTCACCTGTTGGATTTGTCAGGAGGAATTAAGCAGCGAGGCATGTCTCATCCAACATTACGATGATCATACGAGACAAAACTGTACGACGCTTATATAAACCTTTCCCTTTGCGTTTTCTTCTCCTTGTGTATAATATTGGTTATAGGTTAACCACGACGTTTTTTGAAGCGCCAAATTTAGGTAGCAGTGACACGGTTAAAGAACGCTGCAACTTTCCAATACCTGCAGCAAACGTAACTTCCAGAAAAGAAGTCTCGTTTGTTTCTCCTTTTTGGCTGTAAACAATCGATTTGAAGTTAAAAGGTTCCGTTAGTTGCTCTGCCTGTACAAAATGCTTTTCAAGTTTTAATATGCTTAATTCACCAAGGTAGATAGATAAATAGATAGATAGAGCAGTTTTCATTTTAATGTCAAAAAGTAATCGGTTTTACATCAAGTACGCTACACGATTGGTGTGAAACCTTTTGGTCCGATCAGAAGTATAACCAAAACCAATCGTGACCACTCGCACACGTTTTCCCGCGCTTCGCGTCAGCTACATTTAATCTTCCGTAGGAAAAAAGATGGCGACTGGTACATTTGCCCGTAATTCTTAGCGCACGAAAACCTTAACAACGTTCATAAAAACGTACAGAAACGTGATAACATCTTCAAACCTAGGCTACTCAATATCCTTATAACAAAGTGGAAAATGTTGTAAAAATCTGGCTTTCTTTGTGCCCTATAGGCTGTGTTAGGCTCACAAGGTATTGTGGTAAAATGTACAGCCGCCATCTTTTTTCCTACGGTGGATTACTGAGCGTCATAAAGTTGACTCCTTCGCATGCATTTAAAGATAAACGCTTCAGTATAACCTCAATTATATTAATAAACGTAATAGTCTGTTGGAGAACAGGATGTTTTCTTTATCGTTCATTTCATGCTGAAGCGAAAACTGACTGACAAGTTTTTCGTTTTTAGCTCATTCATACGTAAGCAATGAATGAGTATCGTGAGGGAGCAATTTGTGGACGGAAATTGTGGACCGTAGACGGGAAGTGAAAGTGTCCTCACCACCCCTCCCCGCTTCGGCTTAATAAAAGTCCCAATAAGCAAGTGCACTAAAAAGAATGAAAAGTGTTGGTATGGTGTGATAAACAAATTTTAACCGTGACATTAAGTGGAAGTTTCGCAACCTCTGAAAATCGCAATATGGATTGAGAAGCCGAAATGTTCACACCTTGGGAACCCTAAATGAGTTATTTTAACACACGCTAACACGAGGGAAATGGCAGCCATATTAAACACATTTGCTCTCGTGTTGCATTTTTGGTAAGTAATCATTTCTTTATTACTATGCTTTTCCTTTGGAACTCTTCAAAATAAAGCGCACACATCAATCATAGCTGCCACGGTTTTTTTTTTATTCTTTTGATATTGCAATTTTTTTTGTTTTGTAATTAACACACAACATAGCCGCCAAGGTACTACATGTAGTCTCATCATCTTTTCGAGCTCCAATTTCGAGACTTCGAACAAAAACTGCCATACGATCTGCTAAAATCAGCGATACACACGACAAAACAACCTGTTATTAAAAGTTGCTTGACATGGCTACCAGTCACCTTCGATCAACAACAGGCAATGTTATCAGGTTTGTAACGACGAAGCTGGTTTGGAAGTTTGAATTATAATGAAAAGGAAAAATATGAATTCATCATTCTCGGCAAGGTGAAGAAATGTTCCAAGAAGGACCAACTATACGGGTAACCCGAAAACACTGATCCCCGGACCGTGGACTCCCACTACGGACCAGTTCCGCGGACTACCCTACGGAACGATCCTTGGACTACCCCTACGGACCCCATTCTACGAACCACCCCAAAATGGTGTAAAAATAATAAATAAAGATTTCACTGACGGGTTGTCTAATAGATACTTGTGTCGGTGAAACTTCGAGTGTTACACTGTGCAAATGTAATAGACAAAAGCTGTTTTCAGCGTAAGGAGATGCGATGGCAAAAAGAAGGAAAGTTGTTACCTTTCATTCGTGGCTCAGTCTGGCTATGGAAGATGTGTTTTTAGGTCGTTTAATTTATGCATCAGTCAATTCCAGCAGTGCCCATCCCCCCCCCCCCTCGGGCTAACCCCCGGGCATTAGCATTTTTTAAAGAAAATTGGCAAATTCCCCGGGGTGGGGAAACATAAGCTGTCTAAATGCCCCGGGGTGGGGACGAAGAAAGAGGGCAAATGCCCGTCCCCGGGATCGTCGCTTTCCAACACCTCCGCAGTTTTTTAATTGATCAGTGAATAAAACGGTCAACTGTTCAGTATTTTAATGCAACGGTAAGACTTCAAGGACAACATTACGTTTTAGTTGATTCTGATTATATTTAATTCTTTATATTTGTTTTTTAACAGTTTGCTAGAGGATAGCTGGGATTGCGGCGGACGTGGCCCCAGCCGCGAGCGATGATAGGCACCTGTATTCGCAGGCTACTTTTTCTGTGAAGAATCAAGACATTTTAAATGATAATGCATTGCATTTTAAGCTCGCAAGATCTGTCTTGAAGATCGCATCATTTGAATTCGCAAACCTTAAGTATTTTAACTCCACTTTCATGAATTTAAAAAATGCTAGGCTAGTTTTGAATGCGAAATGCGAAATAGTCGTGTTCACGTCAGTTTACGTTATTGTTTTGTGATAAACAAAATATAGTTCGCCTTGTCGCTTATATTTATATGCTTACAAGAAAACAACTTTAAAAACAAGTTTCTCTAGTCCCTGACGGACAAGCCATTGTTCGACAAACGCCTCGTCTTTCCCGATAAACTCATCCATGGCACTTTCCAAAACACGTGTGTCGAATGCCCGGGAGTCGCCCCGGGATACGCAAATGCCCAGCCCCTGGGCCGCGATAAAATTGCGGATGCCCCACCCCCGGGACTGACAACTTGAGCAAATGTCCCGCGGTTGCCCGGGGGGGGGGGGGATGGGCACTGCTGGAATTGACTGATGCATTAAGTTTGTTTGTATTTGTAATTCCGCTGAGCGAATTGTGAAGCCTGGAACGAGTTCACGACGCACGGGAGAATGGGCTTAACAAAATGGCAGAGAGGAAGAGCACAAATTTCAAGGCTTCCCGGAGACTTCCTAGAGGCTTCCCGGTCTTTCATAAACTGTATGGCCAGAGCAAAGGAAATGGCAATGTGTAATGATATAACTTGCGCCCAAGCCTGAACCCAAGTCTGTTACATTTGCACAATGTAACGTTCGAAATTTCGCCGACACGAGTAATTTATGAGACAACCCGTAACTGAAATATTTATTTAATAGTTTTATTCTATTTTGGGGGTGGTCCGTAGAGGGGGTCCGTAGGGGTAGTCCGTGGACCGGTCCGTAGGTTAGTCCGCCGAACTGGTCCGTAGTGGGGGTCCGTGGACGGCGCCGGGAGTCACTGTTTGCGGGTTACCCCCAAATACTGATACTTCTTTTTTTCTGCTTTGGAAGTACTATTGTAAGGTTGAAATTGTAAGCTACATTTATAACACTTTAGTTGAAAATACAACTGCAACTAAAAAATTATGGTGGCCGGAAGCTTCGACAAGGGAATTAAATAAAGTCCCTGTTAAACTTACTCAGACACTGGAAATAAGCAAAGACCGGGCTGCGCAAACTTCAATTTTGACCTACTTAGACTTTATTTCCAAGAGCTTGGACGATATTTCCGAGTCCCTGGGACTTTAAACTAACACGAGAGTCAATTTGCAGAGAACTTACTTGTAAACAAACATTTAACGGAATAAAAGCTTACACGTGTGTGACTTCATTAGCTTTTGCAAGTTCAAGAATTTTGCAAGAAGGAGAAAATATACCTGTATTTTTGTAATCTGGTAGTTAAATATTTGTAATGTTGCTTTTATTAAAGCTGTTCTATATTTTACAAAAACTATGTTTTGTTTCTTTGACAAACAACTATGGTAAGGCTAACACTCAATTATTTGAAGCCGATCCTCATGGTTACGTTGAGAGAAAGATTTTACCAGTCCGACCAGAAATCCTAGGAAATTAAAAAGCGGTTCTAAAAAGTGTTGATTTAATGGAGTGGGTGAAAAGGGGTATGCAAATCTGCCGATCCGCACCTTTTATACGCCAAATCCGTCGATCCGCCAATATTTTTGTTCAAATCCGAAACCACAACTATATCCGGAAGCAAGTGTAAAAGTTCAAAGGTACACTGGTAAATGTGAATGCCATCGTTAATTTCACACAAATAGTAAAGAAAGCAACATGCTTGATGACTATAACACAGTACAATTCCAATAACAGTCTCACACCTGAGTTGAAATGAGCTTCGTTCGAAAAAAGAAATAATTTGGAAGAACTCTTTAACATACCGACCAAGGCTGAAGAAAGATCTATATGATCCAAATTTCGTTTAGGACCCAAGATCCGAAAATCAAGACCGTGCACAATCCGGAATATACGCCAAAATTCACAGCTGATCCACGATCTACTGTGTTTTCAAAATCCGCGAATCCGCTCGATTTGCCGCAAAAATCCACAATCCGTGCCAAATCCGTCGATCCGAAAACGTATTCACCCCCCTCATAATGACTTTTTAACACTTAAATAGCATGTTTCAGAAACAGTTTCAGTTTTCTACCTTAACATTATGTGCTACACTGCTAAACAAAGTCAGGTTACAGGGGACAGTCCTGAACTGGGTCAAAATGGATATCCATCAGTGGAGCACTTTTTACAGATTTAGATGCTTCAACCTGGACTGCCGGGTACCTCAGGGCTCTTTTTTAGGACCTCTACTTAACAATTGGGTCATGAGCTCGAGATTTCTATTAGGTGATACTTGATGAGGCCGAAGGCCGAATCAACTATCGCCTCATAGAAATCGAGAGCGAATAATCTAATTTTTTTTAGTAGAATTCTAACTGAAATTTTTTTCGAAAAACGATTCCATTTATTTCTGGTCTGAATATTAATTAAACTTCGCGCTTTAGACAATTCGCGCGGACTGATTTAATTGTCAATTTGACATTTGCAGTTGTGTACGCACGCTTATCAGTTTCTTTCAAAACTTTCGAGCTATTTTAATTCATGAAACCGTAAATGCCCTCCTTTTAGTCTTCTCGGAAATTTGTTTATTCATTTGTTCCTAAATGTTCTTTCAAAACGTCAGAGAAACGAGGAAACGTTGCAGTCTTGTCGACCACACCAAGCCACTGCACACTAATGGCTGATAGTGTGTAATGGCTCAGCCAATCAGATTACAGCATGTGCATTAGTATACTAGCAGAATTCTACTAATATTTATTATTTACTCACCTCAGTTGTTTGATGTTATAGAAAAACACCTACCAGTCTACCACATGCACATGGCTTTACTGACGACGCTCGGCATTTATTATTTAAGCTTTAAACCAGATACCCAAGTCAGTCAAGATGTTGGAGTGAGGGCTCTGGAAAGATGTATTAAAGATATTCGAAGCTGATTAAAGATAGTCTCCTACTTAATGATGACAAATTCGAGGTGTTATTAATGATAATGAACATGGTATTAGCAAAATAAGTTACATCACAACATTAATTTGTTTACATATTATTATTTGCTGCGGTTCGAAGAATAGCAGCAAATGGTTGTTTTCACGGTTCGCCGGTTTTTTGACAGTTTCCATGGCGACGCAAGTACTATAAGGGCGGGATTCTGCTGATTTGAGTCATTCTATGCTGACGTCGCTACCAACTTGCTTTCGTTTTGAGATTTTTTATTAATGTCGTTTTGATTTGCTTTGTTTCCTTACATTTGCTGGCTTTGTCACCCCTCACCCTCGGGGTATTTGTTAAGTGCCTGGCTCTGCATTCGGCAGGGTTCAGGTTTCCTCTAAAAATGGGGTTTTTCCTGACGGGCAGCAGGCACATTATCGGTATCTGTACTTCTGTTAGTCTTAATTTCACATATGTACCTTTCGGTTTTAATAAACTCAAACGGGGTCTCATTGCTCGCAGAATGCTGGGCTAAGCGCTGGTGAATGCAGTTTTCGCTAGTGCTAGTCGCCTCTTGATGTCTTGATTTATTAATAATTTTACCGGCAAATATTTTTCTTATTTAGTCTTCGATGAATTTTTTGCAAGTCGCAATTGATCAGTGTATGTAAATAATGCTACAAAAATTATTAAATTATTATTATTATTTAACCGCGTTGTCATTTAACTAGATATCTTTAATATTTCACAGAGTATTCTATTTTAGACTTTTGGACACCCTCATATTTTGTTACTCTTAGGCAACCTATTGCCCTTGACAGAAACTTTTGAGTGCCAGCTTTTGGCACTAACATTACTGGGATGGTGGGAGGCGCGGTGGCCTCATGGTTAGTGCGCTCGTCTCTGGATCGAGCGGTCCGGGTTCGAACCCTGGGAGGGGACATTGTGTTGTGTTCTTGGGCAAGACACTTTACTCTCACAGTGCCTCTCTCCACCCAGGTGTATAAATGGGTACCGGCGAACTTAATGCTGGGGGTAACCCTGCGATGGACTAGCATCCCATCCAGGGGGAGTAGAAATACTCTTAGTCGCTTCATGCTACAGAAACCAGGATAAGCTCTGGCCTAATAGGCCACTTCGCTTGTATGAAGACTTTACCGTTTACCATTACTGGGATGGTTCAGATACAAAATGTGAGCTATGATTGATCAATGGTTTTCAAAGGCAACATCGACCAATTTACCCAATACATCCCAGAACTCCCAGTGCCGAAAGCTGACCTTTAATCTTCCCAAAGTTTTTGCCAATGGCAATTTCAAAATGATTTGTGAGGTTTTGGTGTTGATGGGACTGGATCAACAACGTGTGATCCCATATAATACCTATTCACCCCACAGAGAAGACTGTGCGATTTCCAATCCGCATGAGGATTAGGGTTAGGTCACACTTTTTCCAAGTGTGACCCCTTTTTCCAAGTGTGACCATTTTTTAAAAGTGAGCCTTTTTTCCAAGAGTGACCCTTTTTTCCAAGTGTGACCCACTTTTCTAAGTGTTACCGATTTTTTCAAGTGTTAACTATTTTTCTAAGTGTGACTCATTTTTCCAAACGTGACCCATTTTTCAAAGTTTGACCCATTTTTCCAAGTGTGAACCATTTTACCAAGTGTCATTCTTTTTTCCAAGTGTAACCCGTTTTTCCAAATCTGACACATTTTTCTAAGTGCGACCAACCTTTTCCACACTTTTCAAGTGTGACCCATTTTTCCAACTGACCCTTTTTTATACGTGTGACTCTTTTTTCAAGTGTGCCCCATTTTTCTAATTGTGACCCTTACTTCCAAGTGTGACCCATTTTTCCAAGTTAAGCCATTTTTCAAAAGTATATATTTTTTCCCCAAGTGGGACCCATTTTATTCAAGTGAGACCCATTTATTCAAGTGTAACCCATTTTTCCAAGTGTGACTCTTTTTTTCCAAATGTTTTCCCTGTTTTTTCAAGTGTGGCCCAGTTTTTCAAGTGTGATCCATTTTCCTAGTGTGACCCATTTTTTCAAGTTTGATCCTTAATTCAAGTGTGTCCCCCTTTTTCTCAAGTGTGATCCATTTTTCCAAGTGTGACCCCTTTTTCTAAGTGTGACTCATTTTTCCAAATGTGACCAATTTTTCCAAGTGTGACCCATTTTTTCAAGTTTGACCCTTAATTCAAGTGTGTTCCCCTTTTTCTCAAGTGTGACTTTTTTCCAAGTGCGACCTTTTTTTGAAGTGACCCTTATTTTCATGTGTGTCCCATTTTCCTAGTGACCCATTTTTCAAAGTTTGACCCTTATTTCCAAGTGTGTCCTCCTCTTTTTGAAGTGTGATCCATTTTTCCCAGTGTGAGCTATTTTACAAGTGTGACCCTTTGTTCCAAGTGTGACCCCTTTTTTGGAGTATGACCCATTTTTTAAGTGTGACTTATTTTTGCAAGTATCAACCCCTTTTCTCTAATTGTGACCAGTTTTTTTAGGTGTGACCCACTTGTCAAGTGTGACCCATTGTTCCAAGTGTTACCTATTTTCCCAAGTGTGACGTATCTTTTTCAAGTGTGACCCATTTTTAGAAGTGTGACCCTATTTTCTAAGTGTGACCCATTTTTCTGAGTGTGATCCATTTTCACAAGTGTGACCCATTTTTCCAAGTGTGGCCCATTTTTTCAAGTGTGACCCACTTTTCTAAGTGTGAGCCTTTTTCCAAATGTGACCCTTTTTTCAGGTGTGACCCATTTTTCGAAGTGTGACCCACGTTTCGGGCACCATTCGCGCGTGAAGCCTTGAAAAACATGCGTTACAGATTCAATACATGTCGAATCATTTCTTTGAGAAGGCGATCAACAAGAAATTGGAATTTACTTAAAAACAAGAAAGTAGTATGTGAGATCTCTCCCTTCCCGCCAGAATTATACTGTTCCCTGATCAGCAACATTGATGGGAGGGCGACGAGGGGTGCAGTATGGTACGCTACATTTTTTAGGTGAGCTTCAAAACTACTCAAGTGCCCCAACCCTGCAAGGAAGGGGTGAATATCTGCTTGCAAATTAGTGGTTGTCACGTGCGCCGATTTCCAGCTTACGAGATAAGAGACAGTGATTACAATGTATAACAATCACGAATACATGCAGAGACAAGAGAGGATAAAGTGAGAGCTAATCCCCTTGATAGGCCTTATTCTCAAGGTTATCACAATTAATTTATATTTAGACAGTGCCCAGTTCACCCGCAAATGCCACCACGAGCGTTTTGGTGATGTTTCGGTGAAGACAAGCCGTTAGGGCTGTCCACGTGAGCAAATTTGGCGTCACAGGATTGGCTATCTCTAGACTCTCCTGGGATTCTGAAGCCAGGAGTTTTCTAAAGTTCACCTCACAGGGATTACCTTAAGAAATAAGGCCTATATGGGGCATCCAAGACAGGGACACATTTAACCTTATCTTATTACGGGGCCACGCTCGTTTGAGAGCCCCGAGTCCTCTTCCGGATAACCTGGCGTCTATGAAACCACTGACGACAAATCCACACAAGAACACTTCATAAGCTACCAATTTATTTCAATTTCTTTTTTTTTTTAACCATGACAAACCAAATAGGAAACTGACACATACTTTGTACCATAACTCGTCATGACTCCGTGACAAGGAAAAAAAATGCTGACGAAATGACTACAAAATTACACATTTCCAACAATGTTAGCTCTATTAGAAATCTGTATAAAATTATCCCATTTAAGGACACCCTTCTCCACGCACATTCGTGGAAAGTTACTCACTATTACTACAACCAAGGCTGAAAGATAAAGATTTTCTCAGGAACCCTTCATGCCACAACGTCAACCTATAAATTCTCCTCAGTGAACCTCTTGAAGGTGGTACTGTTCCATTTGGGAGAATTTGAATATAAATTAAGGAGTCCTGCAGATCGGTCTAATGTATTCTCTGTATTGTCATTACACGCAGGACTTCGAACACATCGTTTATGGAGAATTCAGGTGTTGATAATTGATGGGCTAGGGGGATACTATGGCAAACAAAACGTACAATTTAGGATTTGAAAATCATCCCATTTTTAGATTAACCGAGGACGAAACCACGCATATAAAATTAACCTGCCGAGTGCGAGCAGAATTTCACAACCTTAACAAATTATTCTAGCTTTATAGTTCTAGATTTTCAGGTGACCATTATAAACGTAATAACAGCTTAAATTAAAAAAAAGCTTTTAATTTAGTTACTACGACTTCTATATACGACCGCTATATCACCAAGATTTTAACAGAAACAAGGTTTAGAGCGGAAAAAATGGAAAAGACCACATCAAGGCTTCATAGTAACTTAGTGAATATCTTTCAAATCAGAAACCTCGTGTTAATAAATATTAAAAATTGACTAATTAATTTTTTTCTAAGCCTCAATCCGAATGAAACCGTCCGTGGAAATTTCCCTTTTCAACCTATCCTAGTAATCTGTGTTTCTTCTTTACTTGGGTCTTCTGTTATCTCGCGGACAAGACCTAGTCTAGGCAAAAAAAACTAAGTACAGATTGTAGTTGCCTTTTCAGAATTATATTGATACATTAATAAAACTATTTATCCTTGTAAACAGAGCTCGCTCAAAGCAGACCAAGAAAAACGTTGTGGCGGAGCTCGGCTTCAAAATAAAACTTAATATTGTTATCCAACTTTCCGCGTTATAAAGAAACGTTCTGTCCCATAATTTCAAATGGAAGCTGTGAATCTCTCTCTGAAAAAATTCAGCAATTCATAAGCAGACCTTGCACGAGTGTAAACGTTATATTTCCATACAATTTCTCTGTACACGATTTGTTAGCCTTCGTAGAGGTAAAAACAATTTTGATCGCGTTCACAAATATTACTTTACAAGGTTGTAAGATTTCATCAGTCACCGTCAATAGCTCAATCGAAATTACTGTGAATGGCCGAATCTTAGCCAATCAAGAAACGTGGTATCCCTGTTCAAATCTTAAGAGCATTTTGTTCTCGTACTTCAAAAATAGTTAGTCTTTCCAGAGATTGACACAATTCAATTCGTAAGTCTTTGAACACGCTACAAAACCTACACTATATCAAAAAACTTCAGGACGTGCCCGCAACTCAAATTTATAAAAACAAACGCAACAAAAATTGTCTTTTTTCTACCTAATCTAGTTTCTCCGCAGCTGTTGTTTGCATCCTAACATAACGCTTCTCAACCGCTGCTTAAACCTGAACTGCATTCCATACCGGTTAGCCAATCACAGTAATTGTTGGATTTTAGAAGTACCCAAGAGGACGGGGGGGGGGGGGGGAGGGGGGTAACGATGGGCCTCCTCTTGCACACCCCCACCCTTCTCCCCCAAAACACCAAGGGTGAGGACTGGTAAGAGTAGATCATTTCTTGCTCTAGTAGGGGAGCGGGGTAGCCCTGTTTTTGCAGTGTGCCGGCGTTAACAACCCACAGTACAACGTCAACACAGAACAGGGTTTTCTTAAAGAGTCCACCAAACTTTCCTGGTAAATCAGGCATTCTAATTCAACGACTGAAGCGTTCTGGAAGCTTTTCTACAGATCACCACTTTCTGTAAATCAAGACCTTTTTGGCTGACCGGTGTCAAAGTTATCAAAAACAGGCAAGGAATACAGTTCAAGGCCAGGCAAACCGACACTGTCAAGAAAGAGAGAAGCGTTATATCAACTGCAAAGAAGACTATACCGTAACTGGATTCTATACGAACTACCCTAATAAAGCGTCGTAAATAAAGCATCGTTGCCTCATCGTCGGCTTTTTCCGATCATCTTCCGTAATGCTTAGCTTAGGCTTAAAATGCTCCAGTCAATCTTCGTGGAATGTAAAGTGTTCAACCTTTCCTCTCCCATCTTTACCTTGTCCCGAATCTCAGCATGCATCAAGGCGAGTTGGGTTTTCATGTCTATGTAGTACTGAAAGTCCGCAAATTCTTCTTCTTCAAGACAATTTTCCAAAATCTTGGACACCACCTCTCCCCGCTTATCGTTCACTTCCTTGATTTTACACGCTTCTTCGTGTTGCATGGCGACCTTCTCGATTTTCTCTTGTAAAATATCCTGCGATAAAAATTACCCCACAATTGTGATATTCGCTAGACAGGCTGACAGACAGACAGACAGACAGACAGACAGACAGGCACGCAGACAGGCAAGCTAGCAAGCAGACAGGCAGGCACGCAGACAGGCCGACAGACAAACTGACAGACAGACAGACAGACAGACAGACAGACAGACAGACAGACAGACAGACAGACAGGAAAAAGAAGATCCCTCGACTTCGAAAAGAACAGCTTTTTGAAAATACAATGGAATCCCGATTCTCGACCCCCTGGTTTTTTGAACCTCCCGATAACTCGAACCAAGAGTTGTTTCCCTTACTTCAGTTGAACACAGTAACTTTACTCCCGATTTCTCAAACTAGCCGATTTTTCAAACCAATTTTCGTTTCCCCAGGAGGTTAGAAAAATTGGGATTCCACTGTTCAAAGGAGCTATGTCACGTTTTGCGCATCTTGTGAAGTTTAGCCTAAATTTTTCAAGTTCGTCGTTTGTAAACCGTGTCAATGTACTCATCCTCAACCAACCTTGCTCCTTTATGGTTTAATATTATCTCTTTGGTGTTTTTCTGTCTTGGTAAACTACTTTTGTGAGGTTTCCTAATTTCCTAATTTAAAGGTAATTTTGTAAATGCCCAAAAGAACTTAAAAGGCCGTCGCTGAGTTCCTTTAAGAATAATACGAGGAAACTTTCAACTGATATGCTCACTCACCCTTTGTTGCCGGTCAGCTTCTTCAGACATGTCTAAATCATTTAGCATCATCTCGTATCTATGCATTCTCTGTGTAAGTATCAATAACAGTCCAATAATCTTGTTCAATTCGCCCGTGAAACGCTGATATTTAGAAAACTCCGTCTCGCTTGCCTTCTGTTCCACTACCCTCGTGACTTTCCGACCAAGTTCCTCGTTTCCATCAATTTCCTCTTTTATTTCATCCATCTGGGATCTTAGATCGATTATCTTTTGCTTCATGCTTTCCACGAGATCAGCCTAAACAAGAAAAATAAACCAAAAAATAATAATAATAATAATGAATAACAAACATTACACGATAAAGTGAGAGATCAACTTTCCGAAAACCTTCTTTTGCGAGTCACAGAAGCAAAAAATTCAGTGCAACTTCTATTAAGCGGACACCCTTGGGACCTTCCCAAGTGCCCCAAGTGTCCGGAGGCTATTGTTCATCTACTATTCAAACAAGCCACTGATAGTAACAGTTGCTCAAAATTCACCCCCGAGCCTCGCTCACGCGAAATTCTTCTCAAACCTCTAGCACACCCTTGGGTATTATTTTCATGACAAAATTTACAAATTTGCAATTGTAAATCTAGTCCTGATGGTGTGGGGCAATAATATAAGCTAGTGTGACAAAAACAAACATACAGGCTATTAACGGTTTTTGAAATTCCTCGTGGGCCAATCAAACATTCAAGACGGCGAAAAAGACCTTAATTCAACCCTTAATTCAACCCTTCAGCGCCTTTTTCTACGTGAAGTACAACATTTCACCTTTTCTTTATCCAATGCTTCCAGTTTTGGACTGAACATGCTATTCGGGCGACTGTTTGAAGGGGTGGATGTGTTGGAACCACCGCTGTAGGGACTGTTGGAGACATCCAAATAAGAGCCCTTCTGATCGGGTTCATCTTTGGTAGGGGTTGACGTCAGTACGAGCGGGGGAGGTGGCGGGGCCCTCTGGGAACTCATTTTCTTGCTCTCTGCAGGGGAGGTATCTTTTGACGACAGATCCGTACTCGACGATGTTTCAAACGGTTGGTCTGACACGACACTCGTGTCGATCTTCCCGGGTCCATTTAACTCAATTTTGGGTTCTTCGCCAATTACCACGCTGGATTCAACCAAGGCGTTTTCCTCAGGCTTTATAATATCGTTACAGTCCTTGCCGTTTTGCAGATAGGTCTCCTTTTCGACAGGGTCATTCCGCCTCGAGTCGTAGTCATTATAGGGAGGAGGAAATTCAACAAGGACTTCCCGAGGAGGAGAGGGTAAAGGCAAGCTGTCTTGTGACGTTTCTAGGGGGTCGAGAAGATGCAACGGGGGTGGGGGCGGGAAGGAATCGTCTGCATCCCAAAACACTTCATTTTCGTCGTTATTCAGAGGAGGTCCAGGCTCTTCTTCAGCCGGTTTTCTACTCAAGTCAGGTTCCAGAGTTTCTGAGATTAATAAATGTTTATCACTCACCGGGGCAGTTCTTTCCATTGCCGAATTGACCTTGTTTTCCTCGCGAGCGGACGACGCAAATTTCATGAAAGGCTGCTCCTCTAAAGACTGTTGTCTTTCTAGCCGCGCTGGAGAGGAAGGTTCAAAATCAGACCTAGGTTCTCCCGTCCCGGGGTTGCTTTTAACGTCAAAAGTACGTGACGGTCTCTTGTAGTTTTCCTGGGATCGGCCACGGTCCGAATTGTCGTTTGTTTCCCAGTGTTTCGTCGTTGGTCTTGTATCGTTTCTGATCGGCGGTGATATTGGCTGCTCTGTTGATGAAGAAGTCGCGCTGAATCTCGTGGGTGGACGTGTTTCTAGAAGCGAATCCATGGACGACGACCTGTACAGAGGAGAACAAAATCCTGCATTTAGTTCAAGTTTTCATAAAAATTTAGGAACTAGCGTCTGGGAACTAAGCAGCTCTGTAATAAGCAGAAAGTACATGCCACTAAACAGGCAAAACACACCGCAAAATACCTTGCATATTTACACCAAATTAGGCACACATGATCTGGTAAACAAAAACAAACGCGTTTCCGTGGGGTTTGGGAGTAAAGAAAGACCGAGGAACGGGATTTTCGGTGTTTTTTTTCTTTTCATTTTTCGCGCCGTAATTCTTTGCTCCCGAACCCCACAGAAACGCTTGCTACGCAGGCTAGTAAACAAATATCGAAGCAGTGTGCCGAATGCTACAAATCAGCGAAAAAGACAGCTCAGGTCATGTTACACGAGTCTGCTAGGCTCAGCAAATGTTCTTAAAATCAATTTAAATCCTTCAATAATGCTGTCAATTGTTCGGAAAACAAACGAAATTTTAGGAACTCGTTCGAGGTGTAGGTTTGCACAAATATCCCCTATCACACTAAGATGATATAAGCTTTCACCAAATCAACAATACACAAGTTTGAAAGGCTATGAATGTTTATGTAGAGCGCAGTTAGCCATTACCTCTCGTTATCGTGCTATTAAGGTTTCATGTTAGGGCCGGGATCACCGCCTTCTTTTCGACTCGTTCATTAAGTGATACGAGACGAAAACATGGCCAGTATCGACTTTGCTCGCTGTTTTCAAGCGAAGACAAAACAAACTTGAACACCCCCAATATTAACCAATACTGAATTTGTTTTCCTGGCAACAATGACAGTTTCGAGGAAAAATGAACACTCACAATACTGCGGCTATATTTGGGGCGCTTTACACCACATACGGAAGTTAACGGCTTACAGGATCATTAAATAAGTTACTACAAAATCAAAACTGGAAATACCGTTATGTCACTTTTTGTCCAAGTAGTAACAACGAATTAACAGTATATCAATTCCAAAGCGTCACCAATTAAGTTTTCTTTCAAGACCGTGCTGACTGTTTATCAAGGAAAAATTTATTTTTCAGTCAACGCATTTTTTGACTCATTCCCGAGGTGGTTTTTTGTTGTTGTTGTCCCTTTCCCCTACATGTAGTGCATGCAAGGAGAATACATTGCGCATCCAACGAAGAGAACATTTGTGTCCTAACACTGGATCTTCGTGTCAACAACTCTCCGTGAAGGTTACCTAAGATTATTCCCATGGTTGAGAAGTCTGCCACGCGCGGAGGCATTCGCCGCATTGCCAAATATCCGGAATTTGAGATAATTTGATAACCGCAAAAACTTTCATCAATTAACAGGAAACGGGCCGATATTCAATGGTTCCTTGGTATGCTCTCCCTCGGAGTAATTTACTTCAGATATTTACAAAGAACAAAAAAAAAAAAACAAAACAAAAACAATAGAACGCTCTTCCTTTAGTATACAGTCGACAATCACAATCTCAAACTGTTAGAAAGGAAACAAGAAAATGAATAATAGTTCGAGACGTCGGCGATTCGAGATAGCTGATAGTAAGTGGCGGAAAAAGTGTATTGGGGGAAAATTATTTGAGTTCGAGATGGCGGGGAGTTCGAGAAAACGGAATTCTACCGTTAGTATCACTATGATCAATAGTGTAAATAAAAATTTAAACGGAATTCAAGAAAATGCGAACTAACGAAACTTAAATTGATTTGCTGCTAACTGAAAAACAAAAAATCGTTTTGATATTGAGTTGCGATTTTTTAATAGACGCACGATACATGTGTAATTTTAAGGTGTGGAAATCAAATACGAATCTAGATATTTACAATCTAGAGCCCCGGGAAAAACAAGAACAATTTAGCCACGTTAAATATAAGTTATGTTAGTTAAAATAGATGGTGTGAGAATAGCCTGCGAACAGGCTCCCGTTGAGGACGGAAAAAAATTTCGGCGATCGCGAAACAGAAGAATTCGGAGAGCAAAGCGATAAGGGCAGCACACCGGGAGCCTGTTCGCAGGCTAGTGTGAGAACGCGTATCAATTTCTCTTCCACTGCTGAGATTAGACAAGGGAAAGGGGTAGGGAGCCCCCTCCTTCTATCCCTGCTCTCACTCTCCCCCACCACTCCCCCGTTATACGCCTGCAACGCAGGCTATGTCTCAAAGCAAAACAAATATGACGGGAGAATTCGTATTTCGTTGTCGGGAACAAGCTACGCACGGTGCAGACGTTCCTATAGCGTGACACGCTAAATCGGAGAAAAGACTGCGTTACGAAAAATTGCGTCACAAGCCCCTAACCACCCTAACAAATCGAAAACCGCCAATGTAGGACGGTGCCATAGCTTTAGACTGATAGTAAGATTAATAAAAGTGAAGGGAAATTGAAAATAACACTTACTGGCTGATGCGCGATTCTTTCAGTGGCCGCTGCGGGATGTCGATTCTTCCTTGACTGAAAGAACGCTGTTGTTGGAAGCGAGGCCTCTCCTGTGAAGGTGTCCCGTCACCTGTTTGCTTCATTCCTCCTTCAAAGTTGGCGATCCTAGCTTTGACGCTGGGCGACGTTTCCACATTGGTGACTTTGTCATTCATGAGTCGTATTAAAATCTGCGTGTCTTCAATCCGGCCCTTTTCCGCTTCGCGTTCGTTCTGCGGCGGCCATCGTCCAACGTCACCAGGCGATTTAATTGGCGCGGTCACGTCGCTGAGCATTTTCCTTGGCGGAAGTGTGCTTGAGCGGTTGTTGGGCCGGACTTGCTCAGCTTCCGCTGCCATCTGTCCCGAACGGTACACCGTCGGAGCGGTGCTCTTCTCTTCAAAAGACGAGGAAGATGAGGAACGCATGTTTCTTATCACGACTGAGGAGCTATACCGCAGGCTGGAGGACTTGGAAAGTTTTCTGTCAGGAGTGACATCACTGGACGTCGAGGAATGCGCCCCTAGTACGCTGTAACCCGCGGGCTCAGCATGCCAAGACTGCCTTGTGACCTCACTTCCGGCTGGCTTGCTCTCCGCTACATGGTCTGTCGGCCACGATCTAGACACGCTATGTTTTGGTTGATCAGGCGCAATTTCAGGTATTCTCGCAACTGCGCCAAATCTTGGTGGAATGTGCACTTCTTCCTGGGGTCGCCGTCGATCGCGAGTCCGAAACGAGCTGAGGAGCTTGGATACGCTCCGCCTGGGCGGGGGAGCAGGACCCTGTCTACGTGCACCACCCACAGAGGAATCCATTGTTCCCACAGAATCAAGGCTAGAAGTGCTCTCACTTGAAGTCATTTTTGGTCCAATGATGTCCCTTGGCAGGCGTACTTCCACTGTATCACCAGGTGTTGCGTACGTGAGTGAGTTCCAAGGCGTTTCTGATTGGCGTGGAGACGTGTCATTGGGTTGTGTGTCACGCAATTGCTTTTCCTGCATCAAATTCGAGGAACTATAGCGTTGGGGTCCTCTTGCGTGATTCACTGTGTTACCAGATTCGTTCCATTTGACCCCCATTGCCGTGACTGTCACGCCGTAAGAGGTGGGACCGCCGAAACTTTTGCTTCGAGGAAGAGATTGACTGAAAGAGAACAAAGTTATACAGATAAGTATAAACAAACACTAATGAAGAAGGCATACATGTATACCTTCGACACACGGTGACAAATTGGGATTGTTACAATTGATCAACACTCAGCTCTGAGGGACACACGACGACTTCGCGCACGTGTAGCATGAGCTCGTCACGCAAAGGGAAAACAGCGTCTGCGTGACAGGCAAATGTAAGCGTCACAATCCAGTTGTAGCGTTTGGAATTTTCTACATATTCCCTGGCCATTTAAATGGAACGCAATTCCTTTTTTCCATGTATGCCATAACCCTTGGTTGCGTGAAACCCAGAAAAAGAAAATTTGAGCTACTAAGACTAAACTTAAGACTTGAATAACAGCCCCCTTTCCTTACCTCTTGTTGACATCTGATCTCTCCTGCAGGCTTATCTTTCTATCTGACATGTCTCTGTAATCCAGACTCCCAGTCTGAGCCACATGTCGTGGAGCATCCATCAGCCACCGGCCAACCCAGTCATCAGGGTTCTTTGAATTTCCACTGCTTCTTCCTGTCTGTTGACTTGATTTTGCCAAGAGACATAATTAATGAATAAGCCAAACACAATCAGTTCAATCCACACAAATGAAGAGAATGCAGAAAATGATTTATTTCATTTACTGTCAAAAGATTTTGCCTTGATGAACTGCAAAATTCTCAAAACGGATATTCTAACTATTGTATGACACACAGGGAGTATCATCTTTACAGGCTGGGACTAAAAGGCTATAGGAAATGAGTAAGGATGGAACTGTGCTCTCCTATTCTGAAAGGGTCTACTGTGTGCCTCCCACATAAGCCTCACACAAGGTTTCATGTACATGATGGCCTTGGGAACTTACAAATTCATTACTTCTAACCATGGAAGCATCAGTGACAAAAATGTTACTTACTTGTCAGCCTCTCTGCCTGTAGGAGACACAGCAATGTTGGTGCTCTTCACCATCACCTTCTGTATGCGACCAGGGCTGGTCAGCGTACGTTGATGCATCACTGGCCAGTGACCTTCTGGGAGGCTGACACCACTAACAAGAGAACAAAATGGTAAGTGTCCCATCAGACATGTCCCTTATCAGAGAAAACAAACAAGAATCATATCAGACAACAGACATCAGTTCCTTCTTAGAGAGAAGACATAAGTCCCTTGTCACAGGACACACAGAAGGCCCTTACCACAGGAAAGACAGTCACACAAGCCCCCTTACCATAGAACACATACAATTCCCTTGTCAGAGAACACACAGAAGGCCCTTACCACTGAACACACCCAAATACCTCACTACATAACAGACAAAACTCGGCCCGTTATCACACACAAGCTCCTCATCACAGAACACACACAAACCCCCCACAACAGAACAGAAACAAGTCTTTTATCACAGAACAGATGCAAGCCTTTTCATTACACAATACACAACACACATACAAGTCCCTTGTCATACACAAGTTCCTTATTGCAGAAGAGACACAAGTCCCCTGTTATAGCGGAACACACACAAGCCCCTTATCACAGAACAGACACAAGTCCCCAGTTATCATTGAACACAGGACTCCACATAAAGTATGACTTCTCTTATCACAAACAAACACAACTAAGTCCATCATCACAAACAAGACTCAAGTGCCTTGAAAGAGAATGAACAAGTGCTAACCCCTTAACAAAACAGACACAAGTTTCAAAATTACAGTCATTCCAAAATGGACCTGCTGCTCAGGTGCTGTTGGCACATTAGAAGAAATCTGGTTGCACCCTTGATGACATTCCCAAGTCCTGTTACACTAAAACTACCATGATTACTATATATAGTATTAAATCATTTTAATTAACACTCAGCTCACATGGTACTAATTAAAGTTCAAGGTTAAATTCTTTGGAAGGTCAACTTATTTTTAATGAACGTTTACTAGTTTTAAAACATATCATTTTAGTCTTTAGATTTAATACTTGTTGAATTACCGCCTTAAACTCCAGGTTCTGCCATAGATTTCTGTTCCTGGTCGGTTGAATTGTGCTGCTCCAAGAAGGCCTGTGCTACTGTGGAATCTTTTAGCAGTTACATTATTCAATGAGTTGATACGTCTGGGAGGAAACGATTTAATTTAATTTAATTTACAGTTTAACAATCAAAGATAGATATTTCTGTCATCATTGTCACAAATTACCAAAAAATCTTTTTTCACTTTTAACACAAACTTTTTAAACACATGCATGCAATTAAAGGAAATAACTAATTAAGTACCTGTAACTTATATTCTCATGTTTGTTACATATTTGAATTTACGTATTGTTATTTAGTATTATTAGTGTTACCCAGGTAAGTATTGACAGAATTTACGAATTAATCTTTCTGTGACACAGGTTAAATTAGCTTTGAGTTACTAATTAAAAAGTCAATGTAAATAATCATTTTTAACAATGAAATAGTTAATAATAAGTAGATTCTTTTAATTTTTTTTCTTTCAATTGTCACAAGTTAAATGTTTGTCACAATCCACATTTCTAATTAAAACAGTCTGAAATATTAGGGTTAAGTGCTAACTGTTCTATACTTGTAAGTAAGTCAAGTTTTGACACCCTTCATCCTTTTAGAATCAGTTGTTGATGAATGCAACGTATTCAGGTTAAGCAGTGTCTATTTCACGTGACACTGTCAAGCAAGCAATAAACACAGAGATTTGTTTCTGTTCAGACTCTTGAATAATCACTTTATGTCAAGAATCATAAGGTGTCCTAAGTAAGGTCATCATCACAAACAAACAAATCCTGTATTATTCAATCCTTGCAATTCTTTGACATTATTGACCACATTCTGTTGAGTAAAAACTCAAATGGCTTAATGCAGTGTGCACAACGGAAGTCCTGACTGATAGCCCAGGGCTGTTGGAATGTGTCTGACACTTGCGTGCGTCTGCTCTTCTTAGGAAAAATCTTTCAGAAAATTCAAATTACAGTTCAGGTACTGTAAGATATGAACTTCTGGGGGGCTAGTGAGAATGATTTTCTGGCTAGTACATCAGAGTTACAGCTTGCCCAAAGGGCAAGCACAAAAATTTCTTTTCTAGGCATGGTTACTATATGTACAACAACCACAGAAAATTGTGTACACTGTAAAGTGACAATGAAAAACAGTGTAGAGATTTTTACAATTGTTTTTTTTGGCTGTTTATACTGTAAACACAGCACTTTGAAAGAGGGGGATCTTTATCCAACTCTAAATTACTGTTCTGTATGTACATGTAAGCACTACAGGGGAACTATCCATTTCTTACATCCCAGATTCTTGTCCCTTCATGTGCCCTTATGCAACATTATTCATTGCATGAACAAAGCCCTCTCCTACCTTAGACCATCTACTTCTGCAGGACTTGTTCTGCCATTTGCTATCTCTGTTGATGACCTTGACAATCTTTCACTGGTTTCCTCCATGATGGATGAATTAGAAATATTTGGTTGCGATTCTGCTTGACGATAGCTCTCTAACAAATTTTCATGCGAAGCACTAAGGTTGTCAGTGGAATCGGAAATATTAGAAGGCTTCTTGTTCTGAGTTATCTCAGCAAATTTCTGTTTATCTACGTTGAACGTGGAATAGAAATCTGATGAAGAGAAAAGTTCAGAAGCTGTCTCGTAGAGATTTGGCACTTTGCTCTTTTTCTTGACCACAGCACCATTGGAATGATTCGTAGGTCCAGGTATAACTCCACCTTCTCTGTAATTAATAAGAGAATGACAGCAAAGAAATATTAATTATCATTTGAAGAAATTGACAGAGCATGTACAAAAAGCCTTACACAAACATGAAATGGGTTTCAGAGAGCTCAGTAGAGTTTGCATGAGTATAAACCGTATGCAATCACCAACCATACTGTTTTCATTTCCCACCTCTCGAATAAGTCAGATGTACTGCAGTGATTAAAAAAATGGAATAAATTTTAAGTCTGAAGGGAAGTATGCTTTGCTAGAAGTAAATAAATACACAAGGAGTATCTTATTGGCTTAGTTCTATTCATATCAGTCTCCATAATTTGCAATTACACCCAACTTGCTAATCATAAGTTAAAATTATCCCTGCAAAGTATACAGCTCACCTTTTCAAAGCAATTTTAAGCTTTTGTCTTGAACACCTCACTAATTCAATTGCCTCTGCTCGAGACTGGCATTCAATACCATTTATAGCCACAATTTCATCTCCCACTGCAATGGCTTGAGAGAGATCAGCCTTACCACCAGGAGTAACCTGAAATAAAAAAAATAGCTTCATGAATGTGAATATCTTACCACATATTATGGCCTAATGAACAGGAATTCTCCATTTGCCAAGGATAGGAAGATTAATATTAATTTAATATCATCAAAATCTCATCTGTTTCCAGGAGAATTTTGCATCTCCATCAAAAGTTTTTTTTTAGTATTTTGTAATCAGTCTCTACACGTACACGTTAGTGTGTACTTTTCCACAACAGAGTTGTATCCCTGTCTTTCAGTGTTGATGTTTGGAGTCAAACACACAGCGTGAAGCAAAAATATTTTTTTCTAGATGAGCTATGTTGTAAGTTGGGGTAGTGCTACAATGTAACTTGATTTCCATTCTCAATGGCGTTACATGCGCTTTAAGCCCTGAGAGAACACAATTTTTTTTGCCTGTTAGTGTACATATAACCATCATTCCTCAGGGACTGGACAGTATGGAATCCATCAATTCCCCTGGTTGAGATGGATATTGACAGAAATCAACAGCCTCTCATCTAGAATTACAGCATTTGTCTATCTAAAGAAAGTTCCAACATTGGCAGTGTAAGCAAAGAAAAGCACCATGCAGCCTTTTATTTTGCTTTTATTTAGTCATATAATTTTGTTGTTAGAACTTCAGGCAAAAAATAAACAAATCAAGTATTTATATATTATTTTTAAATATTGTTTTTTAAATAAACAAATGAATCAATGCATAGATCTATACAACTTCACAAGAGCACATACATGTTGTATCATACACAATTTACAGCACAAAGGAAAAGAATAGAGAACAAAACCTCAAGTTTTGCATTTTATTCTATATATACAGGAGACATTGTCTTCAATTACCTCAATTTCCAAGTAGGAATATAAATAATACAACCAAACTGTCATTAGCTAACCGATAAAAATGTTGGGGATTATTGAATGAGGGAAGCTTGTTTGTGGCTGCTTCACTTTACAAAACTGCAATAAAGTTCTGGCCAGATCTACCACCCAGTCTCAGGGTGTACAGAAAAAAAAATTCAACTTTGTCTTCATGCAAGCTATGATGTACAAGTCATACCATCATTTTCAAAAGGCCAAAAAATATTTTCCCATTACCAGAATACATATCAATCAGCAAAAGCTAAATTTAAAACAATAATTTGATCTCTTAAGTACACCTGCAATGCCAACTGTCTCAAATTTAACACCAAAAATCTTCCCTGCCTGTCAGAATAGAAACCATGTACCCAACCACAAAATCTCCTAGCCCAGAGCTATCAAAAACAACCTTTTTACCATGCTGACTGGATCTTATCTACAAGTGGGTATAACAAAATGTTTTTCATATTCAGGGTTTGAAAGATGTTCCACATTTTTTCTGCTATTTTATAAGTGAGTTGAAACCTGAAAATAAATGCTTAGAGAAACCCCTGCTATGACCTAAAGAGCCTGATGAAAAAATTTGGATACCATGTTGTCATCAGATACATTGAACAGACAATTAGATAATACTGCTACAGAAACAGAAGTGAAAAATAAACATGGGATTGTACAATTAGAGGCAATGTCAACAACTTTGTCACAAAATCTGCATATTTTATTATTAATCCTCCCTACATCCTAGACCTCTTTTGGGCCAGGGAAAAATAACAGAAGAGTTACAAATTATCCTTAAATTATCATACATTTTAAATTAGATTAAAGGTTTATCAGACAGAAGCTTGACTCTAATTACCAACTTCTCTAAAATTATTTAAAAAGCAAGGCAAACTTGGATAGAGGGAATGCAAAATTATCTTTTAAGTATAAAAGCTCCATATAGCTATTTGTTGCAAATAATATCTTACAACATGCCATCTGGCATAGTAACAAAATTATACAATAATTATCATTATCAATTTTTTTTTTGCCAAACAAATTGTTTCTAGGGAGTTCAAAAGCAGCACATATCAAGGAAATTATTTTATGCATCGAGAATTCTAGACCTAATATTATTCAAAATTTTTACACATTCCAAGCAAGGATAAATGAACTTCAAACAACGCCTCGAATCTGCTTACAGGAACATATTACACTAAGTAACGAAAAAATCCCAGGGGAAAAACGTCTTGATCAGATAAATCGAGATCCATTTAGCAAGAAAAGAGTGGAAGTGAATTTTTAAGAGTTCCTCAGACTCATAAACAAATAGGCTAGACAAAATTATATAAACTACGCTGAGGGAAAAGGGAGATTACCAACAATAACAAGAAGGATTCCGGACATTCTTACTACCTCCGTGTAACACGACCACGCAGAAAGGAAATAATTTTTCCTGTTGGTTTTTCTAGACGTGAAACGTCTTGCTGTTCTCAGAATTACTCGACCATGTCCTATATTTCGTACGTATTTGCAACTTGCCAAGCTTAAGGCGGCGTTGCAACGTTTTCGAAGTTAATACTTAACATTGAACGAGGAAAATTGTGACCTGTTTTTCTGTTTTAACTTTACAAACATTCCCTGGCCGTCGAAACCACTTCGTAAATTAGGAAAGAAAGATAACCTTGTCAAATTTGAGAAGACATAGAATTCCACATAGCATAAAATTTCACGAACCTCGTTTGTCGAAGGTGATCCCCAAAACAGACGTGAGCTAGATTTCAAACCTGAGTAGTCGTTCCACAACGTTACCGTGGAATGCGAGAGATTTTAGCGCAACTTCGACGTAACACAATATTTAAACTCTGCACTCTGTCATGAACGCAACATCCTGCGAATTTCCAATCGCTAGAGGGCTTCTGATAAGAAAGTGAGCTTCGAACGTCAATCATTGCTGCTGGTGGTGGGCACCCAGTCAGCAATTCATACATTTCGTGCGTACATTTGTAGCGAATCCTGTTGCTCGATTCTCGAAAATTCTTTTGGAGTGCTTTATATTCAAACTTTGAGCGTTTATAGAAGAGGTGATTTCAATACAGACTACTCATTGGAGGACGTAATTAGGTGTGAAGCATCTTAAAAACGCAGCCATCGCGTCAAACCTACGGAAGCTGTAACGACCGCTATATCAGCGTTGTGGAAAACAACTTGGGTAGGATTTCATCGTCAACCAGGAAGGTAATATTATACCGAAAAACAAAACTGATTATCTTTCAATCAGAGCTTGTGGTAAAGGTATAACATTTGTGATTTGTCTGTCGCTGGACTTATACCTACGATCAGTTATGGAAATATAGCTAATCAATCTACCCACAATTCTGACTACAAAACACACAGTAAACAAAGAAAGGGCTCGAGGCCACATCTACCGAAGGATATTACAGTTAATATCATTTCCTAGTGTACTTCGTCGCTTCATAAACCACGCACACGTAGGAAGGACGTGTTAGTTGGATTACTGACCTTTAATACGGAAAGTTTCGTCCTGTTCCTGAATTCGCTGCCCCCTTGTAGTGTAAAACCCCAAGGTGAACCTCCGGAGAGAACGACATCAAAGGTCTGCCCTGAACCCTTCGTCTGTGGATTGAATTTATACATGGTCCCTTATCGAATCGACGTACATCTCCTGGCGTGTAATTCTATGGCATTTCAACGGAAACGTGGTAAAGGAAGATACTTGTTTTCCTCCGCCGAATAAAGCTCCCGAACCGGGAAAAATATGTGTATGCAAATGTCCCTGCATACAAATAGTGGACCAGCAGCCTTTCCACACACCCTGCGTCAAAGCGAGGCCTGGACACCGCTGTCCTGGGCCTTCCATGCTGCGTTCGAAAATCTCATATAACGCAAAATTTGATTGGTCTATATGAGAAAAGAAGCTAATAGGGACCAATCAAAACATTTCTTATATTTGATGAAGTCGCACGAATTCGCGGGAAATCTTGATTGTTTTGATGTCTGAAGGGAATCCTGCTCCGGGTTTTTATGCAGAATTTCTAATATTCCCTCCCTTCCAAGACTCTCCTTACTTCATACGAGCACGGAAATTTGTCGTCGAAGTAAGTCGTGGATTCGCTTGGCAGTGTGGTTACAAAATTTTCAAGAAATTTAACGGAGAAGTGCTACCCTCTCTCAGTGATCCTCATATTGCAATGTCAAAGCGAGTGCCAACTTCAGCCCAAGATGTTACAGGGACCGAAAAAGCGGCTAAATTGACAGAAGTAAACTGCAACAGAGATGCATCGTTTAGTAACGGCACAAAGCAAGAAGGCTTCGCTCCACAAACTCCAGCGAAGACTGCAAAGCGAACAGACTATCTTAGCTGGGACGAGTATTTCATGGCGGTCGCATTTCTCTCTGCACAGAGAAGCAAAGACCCGAGTTCGCAAGTCGGAGCCTGTGTCGTGAATCAAGAGAAGAAGATTGTGGGAATTGGATATAATGGAATGCCAAATGGATGCAGTGATGATGAATTACCCTGGGCAAGACATGCTTCAAATGAGCTGGAAACAAAATACCCCTACGGTAAAATGGATTATCTGGTTTATAAGCTTATCGGTATTGCGAAAGTTTTAATCCACTGGTTAAGTATATTTTTCTCTTTGTATATTGAAGAGTCATTTATAGCCTTGTTTAATTCTTATTTGAAATCATTATTTTAAGGTAGGTTCACATCAGTATAATCCGATAAGCTTAAATTATTGATTTAGCTTCTAACGGTTCAAAATATCCTGGGGTTTTGTTCCAATCTCATACATGTTGTCATGGCAACCCTAACTGTAACCAAGGATTGTGTTCCCCCCCACCTCCCCAACCCCTGGGATGGAGCATTCATCTGCTAGCCGTTAGTCTAGAATAGGGTTTAAAACAGCATTTCAATGTCTGGTATAAAGGGAAAATGAGGGATATCCCCTCCAAGTGAAAACAAAGGGTAGCAGCATGCAAGTAGAACAGGAAGAACAACCAAGAGACAACTTGTTCTCATGTCTCACAATATTGGACACTTTACTTCTTCTAGTTTGTCATGCAGAATTGAATGCCATTCTGAACAAGAACTCTGCAGACATCAAAGGTTGTACTATTTACGTAGCCCTGTTTCCCTGCAACGAGTGCTCTAAGCTGATCATCCAAGCAGGTATCAAGGAAGTAATATTCTATTCAGACAAGTACCATGACCTGCCCAACTGCCAAGCCTCTAGGAAGCTTCTTGATATGGCCAGGGTAAAATACAGGTAACTGAGACTATGATTATCAAGTTCAAATGAAATGAAAACTGTTGTGTGATTATACTTCAACTTTAGAGGAGGTGCAGTGCCTATGGTTTGTGCACTGAACTCTCTGTTCAGCAGTTTGGGCACTCACCCTATTGGGTAACCCTGCAATGGACTAGTATCCCATTCTAGGAAAAGTTTTATAGTTCCTTCATGTGTAGAAACCAGAGAAAAGCACAGGAAGACAAATTCTCTGAATTGCTTATGGAAACTGCTGCTTGAAATCCTCAATACTACTGTTAGTAACAAATATTTTGTTTTTTATCCATCCACAGACAGTTCAAGCCAAAGGCAAGGGAAATAGTGATAAATTTTGCAAGTATTGACAGCCCTCCATCAAAACCCATCTGCTCTGTTTCTTCACCTTAGTTTTTTTTCCATTTAGTGATACCTTTTTATTAAGAATTAAATTGTAGACTTCTATTTTTATATGGTATGTTGCTATGTGTATTCATCATTCAAACAAATTGAGGATGGTGTCAGATTGATGAAAATGAGTTAAACCAATCATTCTTTTTATTATCATCATCATTACATGGGTACGATAGGAATCAAAGAAGTGTTGGATGTTTATTAACAGGTTAATTAAGAAACAAATGATGTTCACAGAGCAATTGTTCTAAAAGTAGTTTGATTTCCAAAAGTAAAGCAATCACCATTACCATTCTCTATTTTCCAATTGCTCATAATTCACTCTTATTCCCATCAAATTTTGCATAAACTGTTGTGATATGCTCTTGGGAATATGCAGATCTCCCAAGAGCATTAATTTTTACAATAGCTTATGCAAAATTTAGGGGCAAACAGAGTGAATTATGGAAAATAGAGATAATTTGGATGTCAGCTATTGTACCTCTAAGTTCTTAAAATTTATTTTTCTTGGAAATATGTGCTTTCAATAAGTTATAAATCAAACAATAACAGATGGAGTTCAGTCACCATCAGGAACAGAACTTGATAGCAACACAGATTTCTCTTAGCAAACACTGCATGAAAAAGAAAGTCACCCATGTATTTTGATAACCTTTATAATTATGATTCTCTTCGCTTGCACCACCATTATGTCAACAGCTTGACTGTGCTACTTCTGTGTTTCTATCGGGATTTAGTTTAAATCTACTAGCATTCTATCACAGATGCCATTGTCTAATAATAATAATAATAATAATAATAATAATAATAATAATGGAGTGTTTATTGTGACAAAAACTAGAGCTAAGCTTTACAAAATGCTATGATATTTACGTAATTTGATGTCTGTTAAACCTGTAAAACATGTTTCCGTATCTAATCATGATATCATGGTTACTACAACTAATACTAATACTACTATCATCATCATAACATTAATTAACATATTCCATACAAATTGGTATATACAAGGTAAAAGTAAGTAAAAGAAATAAACTATTAAAACCTATTTCAACAGTGTTTACATAATGGCTCCCTCCTGGGTTTCAACGTCAATATCGGTATATTACAAGGTGAGAGTAAATAAAAGAAATAAACTATTAAAACCTATTTCAACAGTGTATTTCAACAATAATAGTAATAATAACAATAATGATAATGATAATAATAATAATGATAACAACTTCATTTATATAGCAAGTATATACAAAGCTCTATATTGCTTTACAGTCATGAAAGTAAAACTAAATTATAATAATTTAAACTTTACTATCTGATTGGCTACGCTACTCAACTCACTATCTATTTTGTTGAAGATAGTGAGTGGGCTAGCATTTTTGTGCGGTTAACAAAATGACTGTGGCTTCTTTGCATTTTAGAAGTGTCTGTGAAGAGGATTTCAATAAAATTTTGAATGACTAGTAAATTTATACTAGATCTATACTATTACACGATAGATATCAAGAGCGAATAATCTTATTGTTAAATACATGTACTAAGAGTACAGTTTTTAGCCCACCCTTTCTTACTGGGTGTTTTCTGATGCAGCAATACAGTTCTGTTATTCCACTGAGTAAGTTTGACATAAATTAAAATAAAAAACACACACAATGGTCTCAGTTGTGCTTTTAATTTTAATTACCAAAAGGTGCATGTACAATGCCATTATTACATGACACAAAACATCTTAGAAGACCAAAGTTTGATAACTTGTAAAAGGCCTGTTCAAGGCTCAGGGATTCTGGAAAAGAAATAAAATTGGGCCACCAGGGGGAGAGAGAGAAAGGGTGGACGTTATGACAAGTACATTTCCCTTTTTGTTTACTTTTTCCACTATTATTTTGATCAACTTATCTGAGAACCTGGAATAAGCTATTGTCATTGCCAACAGCCAACAACTTAGATGTCTCCTTAGACTACAAGCCTTAATTCTATACACATATAGTCTGCAAATGGACATATGTAATATCATATATTTGAACTGCGGAGAAAGATATGAAGACATCAAGGATCATCACAGTTATATACACACCTTAAGCAGCTGTGAAGTTAAAGCCTGAGGGAAAAAATTCAGATTTGGATGGATTTGCACCCCACTGAAGCCTGAATTTTTCCCAAGCTTTAATTTCACATTTCACAGCTGCTTAAGTTCTGTATATAATTGCAATGATCATTGATGCCTTCACATAGATAGTCCGTTCTTCAGAGCAATCTTTACTCACAAACCCCCAAAGTTTCAAAAATGATTTACACCACCTTTAGAAAAAAACAATTGCCAATGTTGGTGTAGAAGTTGGCACACAATTTTAGAACGTAAAAACTAGTAAACAGGGGTTTAATCATCATCTTTACACAACAAAAAATGGTGAAGCCAGATAGCAATAGCATGCATGTGGTTGTGTGGAGGTATACAATTATACAAATTACAGGGGCTGCTGTCAGTTCTTAGTGTTTTCTTCTCTTGCTATCAGAGTGATCGCCTTTCCTGAAATATGATCAAGGAAAAACAGTCGTAATTATTACACTGATTGAATAAGTTAGTTCTTATTCAAATTACTTAATATAGCTTGTTGTGCGCCTTAAGTAAATACAGACAAGAAGTAATCTTATGAGTGGCCCATTATAATTTAACATAATATTTATTATGTTTATTTATTTTTGAGGAAAAGTTGAGGATCAAGCATGACAGCTGATTATGCCAGCTCTTATCTTCGATTTGAAATGAGTAGGAACACTGCTACTCCACCCTGGATGGAATACTAGTCCAGCGTAGACTTGATCCCAGCATTTAATTTTCCAGTGTCCATTTATATATCTGAATTTAGTATCACCCAACTAGTGGACTAATGCAAATCCTGCATTTTGATTGGCTACGCTACTAGGGGACTATTAGTAATAGTCCTCGAGTAGCGAAGTTGGCGCCATCAAGCGTGACGTTTTCTTTCGTTTTATTCCTAAATAAATATTTCTTCAACTTGCATTTGCTAACTTTATTATTACCTTTTCTGTCCGACTAGTTGGGTGATACTAAAACAATTAGACCCTTCACCCTCAAGGGCCACGGGTCAATAGCTCATTCAGCTTCGCCTCATGGGCTATTGACCCGTAGCCCTTGCGGGCTATGGGTCTAATTGTTAAATAGACAGGCACTAAGAGTAAAGTGTTTTGCCTACAAACACAACACAATGACACCAGCCAAGGCTTGAATCCAGATCGGCTGATCCAAAATAGTTCAGGGCACTAACTGAATTTGAAAATGCTTGGGCTGCAGTCTCATTATTTAACTCAGAAAACTATACCTTTGAAGTGATACTAATCTTGACCAGGTCCTCCCCGATTTGGGAACTAATGTTATAATTTACAAAGACATGTGACACTATCGAGCAAGCAATGAACACAGACTTGTTTGTGCTGTTCAGACTCAATTTTGAGTAATCACTAAAATATGTCAAGAATCATAAGGTGTCCTAAGTATGGTCATCATCACAAACAAACAAATCTTATGCTAATTCATTCTGTATATTCTCCTTCAGAGCGCTCACCGCTAGTCAGCCAAACTAAGCATAAACAAAATAGCATGCAATCTGCCAAAAATATATAACTTGGGTACGACATGAATTATTTAATCATTATTAAACATACTGTACCATGTTTAATGATGATTATTAAGTGACATTTTTTCACAGTTAACTAGTTTTGTACTACTTACCCTTCATCTCCTTTTCTTTTGGTCAACATCTGACAAAAAAAGGGCATAAAAAATTGACAAATGACTTTTACAGGTACATATATGGCAAACAATAGGAAATCAAATTATGCTAGTACACATTTTTACACGACTATGAATTTAGTTTGTAATCTTTCTAAGTTAAAAGATATTGACTCAAAGAATTTTTAAACTCTTGCTAGTTCTTTCACTTAATTTAGGAAATATCTATCCATACTTTTCTCTCAATCAAAAGAGTATATACTTAGGGCACTGTCATCAAACATGTCTGTGACAAACCATAAAAAAAAAACATTCTTGGCTGAAGTGCACCCACAAAATAACGTAGGCAGAAAGAACACCCACCTCAGAAAAGTTGCATTTCTCAATGAGTGAAATACAAGTCCCTACCTGACTGATTTTTTGCCAATCTCTGTCTAGCTTAGCCTTCTCGTCTTTGGGGCCTGCACGCCGTGTTTTGCGTCCTTCAGACATCTTGATACCAAACTGAAAAGCAGCTCTGCAGAACAAAAAGATAAGAGTTCTCACTCGCTTGTAAGGTTGGTGTTACTAAAACAATGTAGCCATTTACTTGAGTGTGCATTGGGGGTGGGGGGGGGGTAAGGAAGGCCAGGGCAGGGGGGGGGAACAAGCCTTCTTGGCTTCATCCAACAGTTGCAAAGGGATTCTGGAGGTTAGGTAAACATGTGAAAAACAAAATTGCCTTCCTGCTTAACACCTTAATGAAACCCCAGAATGAATATAATAACTTGGGACTGAAAGAATTGACAAAAACAGACATAATTTTGAGAAGTCCTAACAAACTAATATTAATATACGTACTTTGGAAGGGCCTCTCTGTTTTCCATGTAGCTGTGATAATCCTCTTCTGTTTCAAAATCCCACCGTTTGATGGGACCTTTCTTGTTACCCTAAAGCCAATATTTAAATAACATATGATAACCACATAAGAATAAACTGTTAAAAACTTTGCAAACTTGCTTAAAAAAAATTGATATATGAATTTAAAATTAAAACTATTATATTATTAATTCTAAACATGTCCACCAATGAATAACTTATTTAACTGCAAACAAACAACTTAAAAAAGTTCTGGACAGTTCTAAATTATTTTAACATTTTGTTATTAACTATATCTTAATGTATAGTAGTTTCAACACTAGTACAATGAAAATGGACACTAACTCAAGTTCTAGTTCTATTGACTGACTAATGAAACAAACAGGCAAACAACCAAACAAACAAAAAAATAAATGAAAACCTTAACATCAAACAACAAACATAACCGAGAAGGCAACAAAACTGCAAATTAAAATTACATAAAGTGAGCTAAAATCAACAGAAAAACTAAAACTAACAAGAAAGAAACCAAAAGTACTAACAAATTGTGCATAGTATTTTCGGCCACGCAAAGTTCCAACTGTACAATCCTGTCACCATTTAAAAAGTTAATATATTGCCTTCAAACAAATGTTACTTTACTACAGAAAGTTAATTTTTAATCTTAATAGTTTCATACATCTTGAAATTATTTCTTAAAAAAATTCAAATTATAATACAGATTAGTAGATTGTAGGGAAAGTAAAAAAAAAACGGGAATATCCTTACATTCAAAATTTGCAATTAGAGTTAATAATGGTAACAGGACTGAGTGGAGTCCAATTCGGTCTGTAATCATACGAGTGATTAACAAAATTGGACGACTGCGAAGTGGGAGCCCGATTTGTTAATCACGAGTATGATTACAGACTGAATTGGACAACACAATGTCCTGTTACCAATTAATCAAAACTATGACAATATTCGAGAAACGAACAAACCATCGATTGAGCACTGAACGATAAAACTTCGTTATGAATGCTGAAAAACACAGCAGTTTACTCAACAAAGTGCACCGCAACAGCACACGCAAAATGACGCGTACTGTCCAATTACAAGCATGATGCATACACTGTCCAATTAATGTTCAAATCGGGCTGCTGATAGCCAGTCACATTTGAGAATTTTGCTATAGTTTTGATTAATAAAGAAACTGTACACATGATTCCACATGGTTCATACAGCCACCAGATGTTCTTTTCCAAGGACTATTCAAGGATTCAGCAATATTCAATTGCAAGGACTTGTTTCCTTAAGAATTATTTGACTATGAAATTTGTTTAGGTAGGAAGGGGGGGGGGGTTACACACAAAATACGGAATACTCAAGACCCCCGTGAAGCAGGATTATTTCTGCTGTAAGGTACTACTTCACATGTCATCATCAAAATCAATGAATTACTTTTAATTCTAGTAAATATTACTTTTTTTTCTGTCTTCTAAAGAATTTACAAGTATGTCTTGAGCAGAGAACTGCTAGTAAAAATTCAAGGAGAAAACCAAAATTTTGAAATCATCTTAGAGGACTTTTCAAGGATGTGGTAATTTTCAAGGATCTTCAGGACCTGTGTGAGCCATGATGAAAAACCAATGTTGTGAAATCAAAAATGAAGCATTTTACTCAGCTTAAAGGCAAATTTCACAGACTGAGTTTGTTAGTTTGACTGTATGTTACACTGTCTTACTGTTATTCTGTTAGCTTGTCTATAGGTAATTCCAGTAAGTTTTGATTTGGCAATGATTGCGTGACATCGAGAAAAAAAAAAGATACCAGTGACAGGATTGACAATTTACAAATGAGTGATGTAAAATAATAATTAAAAAGTGCAACAAATAAAAAAAAGAAAAAAACAAAACAAACAAAAAAAACAAATGCCACACAAATTAATGTGATTCTTTGGGTTACAAAAGAGACAATGTATGGAATACATTAATCCAACAAAGTCTGTGGCAAACAGAGTCTCTGCAAGACCTCTACTAATATTATCATGTAAAGGACTATAGTCTCCTGAATCAAGAAATTTTTAGACGGTTCAGTTTTTAATGCTATTGATAAAACATTACCAGTATGTAATCTGGATTTGCACGATGTACACATGTAATGTATGCAAATAATGACTGACAGGTAACAAATTTAGATATGTCCCTTTCTGTGACTGCCACTCTTTGCCAAGTACAAGATGATTAAAAATTTTATGTTATTTTTATTTCACAACAACAAAAAAAATCTGTTACATCTTAATGGAGGCAGAGTATATAAGACAGAAATTGATGTCAATTAATGATTTTTTAAAGTATGATTCAGTCAAGATTGAACCTACCAAATCCATTTTACTGTAATCAGCCTCCTCATCACTGTCATATGGCATATCCACAGCACTAAACAAAGACCAAAAAAAGACTTGAACAACTTAGTTGTCAGGTTTCACATGTACAAAATGTACCATAACTCCTCCAACACAAGCAATTGTCTTATGTCTTCCTCTTAAAGTAAGGTAGGGAGGAGTATGAAGCGATATACATTTGCCTAAAAGGCATTGGGATGAGACATGAGCATGGCAATCACTCACATCCCAACCCCTTTTTATAGCACCTCTTTACATTCACAATGGCAGATAAACACTCACTGATCCCTAAAAGAAAAGACTGGCTGCCCGCAGTCTAGAGTCTTTTGCACTTTATCATACAGTACTGCTTGTAGAATCTTGATATCAGTCAGTGCTACAAGCCAAAAATAAATTAAATAAATATACCTTACCCTGGATAACATTCTGAATAGCTGTCTGGAACATAATTGACATCTTTTACTTTGCGGGAGTGTCGATCCCTTTTCTTTCGCCTTGAAAGAGTTAAGTTACAAACAACTGCATCACAAATTGATAACTGTTACAAACCTACTCAGGGAAAAACAATGTTAAACATAGCAATGTTATTATTAATTTAAAGGAAGAAAAAACGTTCTAGCCACACTTTTTTCCTTTGCGGACAAACTTTGAGCTGGAAAGTACAAATGAGAAAATAGGTATCCTTTGCAACTACATTGTATATTTTGCTTTCAAGTTTTGCTGGCTGAAAAATAAATAAAACAAAATAACTTTATTTGTCAAATCTATTGAGCACTGTTGTGCTAACTGGGGACACTGTAAAATAAATAAACAAATACTGCAAGTAGAACATATTAAATTATTAAAGAATGGCTTGAGGCTGACCAGTTGGCTATTACACAACACGATCAAAGAGTTGAACTCAGGACTACCAAGAACAAATTCCAGATAGCAGTAGGGATGAGGATTTGAACCAGGGACCTCCAGATTTCAAATCCAGCACCCTAAACCACTCGGCCAAGCCACCTCCACAAAAACTTTAAATAGAGATTGGTTTACAAAAAATATTACCAACAGCTTCTTGGTAACTCACTGACATATCTCCAGCTGTCAGCCTACATGGGTGGAGACAAGTAACCAGGTGATTGAGTAGTCATCTTGTTAATCAGGATGATGTAGTTTGTACAGGCAAAAATCTCACATCAAAAAAATATTGTGCAACATTACACATAGAAATATGGATTGACACTAAATTTAAATCTTGACTAATATCAAAGGATACTTTGGGTCGACTGAATCCCATGCTGCTCTCTCCTCCATCTCCTGCTAAATAAAATAAAAAATAATTATAATAAAATAAGGTGAAATAAATGTGAACTGTACATTGCAAAATTCACACATGTATACCTTTTTTCCAAAGGTTTGAGTGACAGACTTAGCAAACTCTTCAGCTGACACATCTAAATTTAAAAAGAAATAAAATTATTGAGTCATTGAATACAAACATGTTTTAAGTAAACTTGCAGTGAAGCCATGAGTCTATAAATAAAACTGACCAATAAAAACCATTTGATTACTGCAAATTCACGAACAAGAAGTGTTAATCCATTGTTTTAAATATTACACAGTCGGTCATGTGTCACTGTCTTACCTTTCTTACTAAACTGTGCCTGAAAAAAAATCAAAGGAACATGGCTTTATATAAGAACATTAAAAGATATCAACGAAACATGCTACTGGTAACTCATGAAAAACATACAAATGACTAGAAATGTAACAGAAACATTCCCCAGTTAAAGATCCTCAAATTTGATTTTAGCAATTTATATAAAAAAAAATAATGCCCTCATTTTCAAGAACAATGGTATATATACAAACAGTTGGTCTTGAAAATGAGGGCATTAATTATTTTGATATAAATTACACGTACACTTTGGCTAAAAGCTGTGCTATTAATTATATATTGAAGTTCATGAAAAATATTTGTACTGCCTCAAATTGTTCCCCTTAGGAAACAAGAAGGTGTTTCTATAGAACTATAAAAAAAAAACACAAAAAAAAAAACCCTGTGAATGACAGCTGTAGCAACTAGAATTTTCTTTGAGTATTTTCAATTCCATGTTTTTGCGTGCCACTTACCTATGGGAATTACGTAACCAACACATTAGTACTTAACCGATCATTATGCATAATTTGGCGTCCATTTGCCAGTGCTTGTTTACGGCTGGCGATTAGTTTTTTCCTGGTTTCTACCACGTTTCGAACTAGAATTCCACTGTTGTGAAGTTCTGAATTATTGTTGTCAAGAGATCTATCCTGCTCGGCTCGTCACAGTTTGTGAGTTTATTTTTCTCCGCATTTAGTTTGCAGTTATATCTTTGTACTTGGGTATTTTTGTCTTGTTTATTTTTCAGTTGAATCACATCACATCACGTTACATCACACACACCCATAATTACTCTTATTTACTCTTGAGCCTATGCGAACCATGATTAAAAACTGTGCATTCAAACTGTGGCATCGCTTTCTGTAGCATCTATACATACAACCGCCAGAACTTAATCAAAACAGCTGTGGAAATATATAAATGTATAATGACCATCAATTCTCGTCGTCGTGTTTTATAACTCCATGGACAGACCCCCCAAAAAGGTTGCCATTTTGTTCTAAAACCAAAAATATTTTGCCATGACAATAAAAGTTTAAAAATGTATCAGCAAAACTCTGGAACATCAATTCTTGACAAGATACATTTTTGTATGACATATACCTCATCATCAACTCCACCTTCAGATTTCTCAAAGTAGCTTGTGGAATTTTTGGATTTCTTCCTGTCACGTTCTTTTGCCTTTTCTTTCTTTTCATATTCTCTTGTAGTTGCTGTGGGATCATAATCTCCAATTTCTCCAAAAATACTGTTAATGAAAAGTGAAACATTTTGAAATAAAGCTTCCCTGACCAAATAAATACAAAATGTCAGAAAAAGTACTTACTATACATGTAATTATAGAAGTTTCTAACCTCCCCTTACAGCCATCTTTTCCACCCAAACATTTTTTCCCGGAAGATTTCTAGCTGTGGCAACCCTCCTTTTGCTTTTATTTTCTCCAAAACATACCTTTACACACTGGCATTTTGTCAGTTTAACAGCCTAACATCATACAGATAGTAAAACTGAGTGCCACTGACAGGCTACCAACTGATGGGAGATTTCTTTGCACTTGAGCTGTTCTTCAATATTATTAATATCTGACAAACACTCCCCTCTTACCTGTCATCAGCCCCTGCAGGGCGTATCTTTTGTCCTTGCTTGTCATTCTTTTCCTTCTCTTTTGCTATAATAAGAAGATCGGAGGTTGCTGTAATTACTATTCTTAAATGAAGCACTCAATATGTATCTAATTTTACAATGATTTTCAAATAAGTAAATGCTTACAGGCCAGATGGTTATGCATTTAAAAAAAGGCTCGGGTTACATATTTTAGCCCTTCAACTAAAATGAGGAGTGGTGAATGTTCCTTCACAGACTATGGGTTTTGCAAAGTTTTTGTCCAATTTCTGGTGTCTCGCAGACTCAAGTGTGTTTTGTGACTAGTCATGGACATCTGAACATCTTTGAATCTGAACGTCTTGTCAATTTTTTTTGCGCTGCAAAAGAAAAAAGCTAGTCTGGCCTTTGTGCAAAGACTCCCATAATTTAACCATTTGTCACCCCTAAAATGAAACCTTTTTTTTTACACTCTTTTGACCAATACTGCCTAAAAGTCAAGATGCCACTCTTGCTTGTTATGGCACTATGTATTTCAAAATTCAACAAAAGACATTGAAATTATATGAGTTAAAGTAAATAAAATTAATTTTTTTGTTTCAAATAAACAAAACAAACAACAGACACTGCAAGAACTATAATCAAGAAAAGTGATTTACAGAAAAAATGACCACTTTCCCCCAAGAGACATGCGTGCAAGAGTTGCATTTGAAATGTTACTTGTTTTGTTGAATGTAAGTACCACGATCCCCTGCATGTGGACTGCATGCAGGAATTTTGCCTTGAGGGAACGAGGCATTCAGACGAAAATGGAACTTCTAGAAGTAGGACCACTAATTATGCCCCAGATAATGAGAAAGATTTTAAATGCCTACCTTTTTCCTTCTTCTTAACCTTCTTTCCTCCCCGGGTGCCTTGACGCAAGTACAACAAGATTTGTGTCAATTTGTTGATAACAATGTCATTGGTTGTTAGTGTTGCTTGAGTCTAGGAGGAAAACAAATGAAATATTATCGTGTAATTTATGTTTAAGGAGAATACTGCTTTTACCAAGTATTATATAATGTGTCTAAATATAATGTGTCTCAGTAATTTGTCAATTTGCAGTAACACAACTAACATTAACAAGCAGAGCTTGCAAAAGACCTGCGCAGTGGGTCTTTTCCAGTTCAAAAATAGCCTAGGGTGTTATTGGCTTCTTCTTATTGCAATACACCTTAATGATTAAAACCATGGGTCACAGGACACTGTACATTGTGGCTGCAAAGGACCTGCTCTGATACTGATCAAAAGATGTGACAATTTGCACAAACTAGTATTTAGAGGACATCATCAAAACATTGCATCTGGTCTGAATTGATTTCAAGGATGATGGCTGCAAATGCTTTAAGACCACACAAATGACAAAAAAAGCATGACTATTAAAAAATAACTAACTTCAATTCCAGGACAATCTGCTTTACTCCTGATGAGTGTTGTGGGGATATCGCTTTCAGCATATTCATCTTCGACATCAAACACATAAGCCTGAGTAAAATGATAAAATAAAAACATCACCAGCAGTGTTAGTCAACATACACATTCATAACTGGCAATGGAACTAAATTACAAACTACCAAACACACATAATTTGCTCAGGACTGCATTTTGTAGTATACTTTCCCGGGTTTTAGAAAAGATGAAAATTGTTTTATCATCATCACACATTATGTAGTATTCACTTAGATATTTATTAGTTCTGTGAATCAGAGCATCTTTGCCAAGGTGTATCATGTTCAATGTTCTGACACAGTTTTGGTCATGAAAATACCTTTCAATAAATAATGTTCTGGACATGACAACAGCGAAATGACGAAAAGACTGTAAAGTGAATGTTTGTTACCATTCGTCCTGGTTGAAACAGTTCATTTCTCTCTGCTGGTCGATTCCTGAACAAGGCTTTGTATATTTTTTGACCTATTGTGAAAGTATACATCAATACATGCATCAGTTATTATCACAGGGATAAACCTCAGAGTCTGAACTGTTATCCTATTTCAGACCAAACTATTATGATTTTTCACAACATTCTCCAACATATTTTAATCAACTTTGGCAGACAAACCAATGCCAGACAAAATATTTTCAGATATGAGCTATGGTGTAAAATCTATTTCAGACCTAAATTTAACAAATTTTTGTTTTCTTGTATATACATAGATCTCTTTCTCTATTACTACTACATGGCACTTCAAGACTAAAAACTAATAGATCTAAAATTAATTTTGTGTCTGTTTTATGGAGTGGGATTGGAATGCACCTGGTCACAGAGCGGTTTTCATTTGAGTGTCGAAAGTAATTAGACAATTACACCTTTTGCTGTTCATTTACAGAAAACAAACATTCATTTGTGTCCAAATTTCTTTCATTATGATCATTAAACTCTCATTAACACCAATATGACCTTCATTTGCGCATAAGGAACGTTCAAGAAAAACATTTACATATGCATTAACATTCAAAATCATCAAAAGAAAAACAATACCTTCATTTGACATTCATTGACTGTAAATGTATTTTCATTTTGGTCAAAAAAAAATTTGTTGTCACGAAACGACAATCACTTACACTTTAGCACAATCAGTTTTCAACAAAAGACTTTCAATAACACAATTTGCATGAGAACTAACATTCAATTGCATTATTATGCAACCATATCCATGAAGGTAACAATCTTAAATGCGGTGAGACATACATTACCGTGTTTTCACCTAACGTTAAGAGAAAACAATTGCTCATTAGCATAATTCTTTTGAACAGAGATATCTCGCCCAATTTTCCTCGAAAAGTTGATTATAGAACAAGGGACCATATGTACTTTTTTCAAATCATAATTTCACAATCCTCCCCTTGCAGATATAAATTCGGCCACTTAGGAAACTTTTTGCGTACAACTCAGAGGGCGCACTACAGTATCCGTGTGACATACATCTACATGTAGTGACATGTAGATGTTGAACACCGCGAAAGGACAGTCAGGGCTTTTGAAGATGTCAACGAAGACTATTTACTATTTACTAGTGAGGCAATTGACGGATAAATCATTCAGCGAATTTGATATTCTATCTTTCGAAAATAAATGTTATTATGGCTGTAATGTTTGTCTCGCCGCATTAAAGATTCTTACCTTCATGGATATGGTTGCATAATAATGCAATTGAATGTTAGTTCTCATGCAAATTGTGTTATTGAAAGTCTTTTGTTGAAAACTGATTGTGCTAAAGTGCAAATGATTGTCGTTTCGTGACAACGAATTTTTTTTCAACCAAAATGAAAATACATTTACAGTCAATGAATGTCAAATGAAGGTATTGTTTTTCTATTGATGATTTTGAATGTTAATGCATATGTAAATGTTTTTCTTGAACGTTCCTTATGCGCAAATGAAGGTCATATTGGTGTTAATGAGAGTTTAATGATCATAATGAAAGAAACTTGGACACGAATGTTTATTTTCCGTAAATGAACAGCAAAATGTGTACTTTGGTTTTGGTTTTGGTTTTACTATGGTTTGAGATTGGCTGAGTAGTCTAATTGGTAAGTAATTGGTTTGGTTTTGGTTTTACGACACTCAATTGGAAACCTATATATCTATACAGTGCAAATATATTTTTTTATTATCTATGACTAAAAAAAATCGTGAAGTTTTGTTTGGGTCAGAAATAACCAGACAGTAGCTGAAGGCAGAATCCTCCTGCAAAACTATGCTGTTACCTAGTTTTGTTGTGAACTCAACCTCGTCTTCATTATCATTTTCTTCCCTATAAAAACAAAAACAAAACAAAATAAACATAGATGCATGTACATGTAACAAATAGCCACACTGCCGGGGTTTTCTAAGTAGTGATTTCAGTTTATTTTGCAAATTTTATTATCATAATGGTATTCTTAATATATTAAGTATTGTTATCAGATTAAATAACTGTAAAGTATGACAATGGAATACTGGTCTGAAATGTTATTTGGATTGACTGATATCACAAGTTTACGAGCAAATATTATTGGTTAGGTTAAGAAATGTTTGAGAAAAACAGCAAAATATTTTCATCTCGACCATGTCGTACGTACTTGTCCTTTTGTTTACTTTTCACTTTCTTTACATTCAGTTCCTCATCTTCCTCGTCCTCCTCTGCAATTTCACTACGAACCTAGAATAGTGAAAAGAAATGGATTAATCTCTTATTAAGTTCTTCTTAATGTAAACATTTTCTTCTAATGCATAGTTGCTTATTTGCAAGCAAGAGAATTTACATTTTGATGATCAAAGTAAATAAGCTCTTTTCATTTTTACGTCACAGAATTTTCTAAAAGAAATAGAAAACATGTTCTCCGTGTTTCTATTGAGTTTTAGTATAAATCTACTAGTGCTCTATCATGAATGCCATTCACTGATTGGCTATGCTACTCACTATCTATTCTGTGATAGATAGTGAGTAGCATAGATGTGTACCCTTGTTAACAAAATGACGGCAGCTTCTTGGAGTTACCAAAGTGTCTGCGAAGAGGATTTAAATAAAGTTTTGAACAACTAGTTGTTTCATACTAAAAAATTAGATTATTTGCTTCCGATTTCTATGTGTGATAGTTGACCTGGGCTGCATCCTCATCAACTATCACGCGATAGAAATTTCAGGTTCATAATCTAACTGTTTAATAGAAACACTCGTGGAAGTTTGGAAGAAGTTGAAAAAGCTGTGGAAACACTTGCCTGTAGGCTCATGTTCCCACAGCACTTCTCATTCTCCCAAACTTTCACTTGTGTTTCTATAACTTGATTGAAACATGATACGTGTTTTCTATTTTTTTAATACTATTTAGTACCTTCTGTAACAGGGCAAAGTCCAGGCCTTTCACAAGATGAGTGTGCTCCATGTCACCACCAAGAAACTTACTCTCTTGAATAGCTTGGCGACGTCTCTCAGCTGCAGTGTTTCTATTTTAACCACAATGATGACTCAAGATTAATAGAGGAATTTAACCAATATATTGAATGAAACACCAACAAACTATCATTAGATTGACTGACAGACTGATCTGAAAGTATTATGAGTCCATTTGCAATTTTGTCATGCCCAAGCATTCTACAAATTATTTGACATCTTACGTTGCTTCTGCAGTAGGTCCAACTGCTCGGTAATTGGCTGTCGCACTGAGGGTGTCTGTTGACTGATAGTCAGGGTTTAGACCATCTCTTCGTTCCCTTGCCTGAAAAAGTCAAAGTGAAGAACTATATAAGGTTGCTACAGTAATTCCAATTCAAAGTTGTCAAAGCAGTAGGCATATCAAGTTGAATGTGTGTAATATGACACTTCATTTTCATCCATCAAGAGTATACATGTATTCACTAATGACATTCATTAAGAACAATCATGAGATTTACCTATTAGGATAACAGCTACCAATAACAAATAAAGAGTTGCTAAATTATGAAGGGGCAAGTACATGTATGTACCCTGAGCTCAAGCAAGAAAACGTCATACATTTGACATATTAAATGAAGTACATGGAACACTGCATCAAACTATTTGTATCAGTTTGCTCTCATAAAGATCTTCCTTCCTTGATAACTTACTCGATCTCTGTATTTACTTGCAAGCTCTTGTTCTCTTTCCTCTTCCATCTTCTTAAGTTTTGCATAATATCTTATAAGAACAAAAGTGACCGTTAATAAGCAAAATATATCTGTTTGGTGACTGTGCAAGATGAACTACAGGTTACAAGTGTGGTCATGTATATGTTAGAACAAATACAATGTAGCTGTCCTCAAGCATGATCATGGTTTACCTAGCAGAGATAGTATAATGTAACCATGAAATATTGAATAATATGATTGTCTAGAATCATAACAAATGCAAAGAACATTTCTTATTCAAGTAATCAAGTGAAACGAAATTAACAAAATTCTTCAATCAGTGACACAGTGATTCACATACTACCTATAAACCAGAACTTCTATCAACAAAAGTCTTTGTGAATTACAAGAATGAAAATTTACAAGTCAAGACATATTCACGTACTTCTTTTTCTTTCTTCTTCTAGACAAGGGGTCATCATCATCTCCTTCACCATACCCTTCTTCCTCATCCCTGCAGCATAGATCACACCATATTTTTTTTAATATGGCTGCGTTTCTTATTATAATTATTAAATCATACACTGTACAGTCCCAAGATGACCATGCAAGGGAGTATATTTGCAAACATAATGAGCTTCATCACAGGAAAGAGTCATCGAAATTGAAGTTTTAATTAATTTGTTTGACTGACAACTTTTGATAGGTTCCATATGTTTTGACCAATCAAAATGTAAGACTCTAGGAGGGAGAGAGTTAAATAAAAAAGGAAATAAATGGGTGAGTCCAGAAAATATCCATACCCTACCACAGGCGGCATGAACATTTTAACCCCCCTTGCCTTTGGAAATTCCAAAATGTTCTACCCCTCCCCCATGCCCTCCGAATTCCAAAATCGTTACCCCCTCCTTCCCTCTGAAATTTCCGATTTTTTTTCAGACCCTTTGGAATTCCTGTTTGACCGCCTAAAACTTCCACTGAATGGGAAACTTGTGCTTTTTCCCCCTCTAAGAAAATTCTGCTCACAATTAACGGTCAAACAAACAAGGAACTCAAGTTTGTTAATGTTTAATACAGTGCACCGTAGCTTTCCCTTCTAAGTGTTATCTTGAAGTTGTTTACCACCAAATAAAAATTTTTGTTTTCATTTCATTAGCTTCATATTTTCAGGAGAGTAGATCATATTCAAACCAGTGGAAGACAAAAGTGAAGTTCACGATGTGCTGTCTCTCGCCATATTGAAAATTGTGTTCATTGAGGAACTGCTGACCACTAGTAATGCAGCCTATAAATCTGTCAGGCGTTCCATTGGGAAACAAGAGACTGGGGCAAGTTTTAATCATGGATCAACAATTTTAGGTCAGAAAGAAACACAGACTTGTTTTACACTTTATTAATCCATTGACTAATTCATCAACTTTAAGGCCTCTTCAATGTGGAGCTCACTGCACAATCTATCTGCTCACTTTTCTGTGTGATCATTAGCACCTGCCTGATCGATCTTTATCCTGCTTCAGCGGTCAGTTCGTGCTTGATGATTTACAAACTGGAAAAGTTATCGGATCAACAATTTCAAGCGAAGCTTTTGTCTTCTTCTCCCTCTGGAAATTCAGAGCTGAACCCTCTCCCGCTATGTGTTTGGAATTCCAAACTGCGTTACCCCCCATGCCTTCAACATTCCAGTCCAAGAAACTGCCCCTCTCCCTCAGAATTCCAAGATGCTGCCTGTGGTATGGTATGGATATTTTCCGGAATCACCCAATAAATAAATTTATGCCACTTCCCCAATGGGGCTTTTCAGGGTCAATGGAAACAAGCAGTGAAACAAATAGTGTAAATGAGCATCACTCTTACTGACACATACAAGGCCATTTTATTATTTATTCATTCCCCCTTTTGACCAAACCAGTTAAGAATTTACCCACTTACAAAACCAGACCTATTCACTAGTGCTGACATCAAGCTCCCACACACAAAAAAAGAAACATTTATCTTTATCCCCATGAGAAAAGGCCATTTTTCTTCCAAACCCCTTCCAAAATACTCTTAAGGTCAAAATTTATGACGATGATGGACCAAACCCCTCAGAAATTACTTTCAGGGCCCCTTAAGAAAATCTTGTGAACAGATCGGTGAGGAATGGGTACAGGAGGGGAAGACAGGAGGGGGGGGGGCATGGATATCATATGAAATGGCTAACAACCTGCATCTGAATATAAGCTCAATATTCTTATGAACAACAAATCCAATAGAGCTCACCTGCTACTACGATGAGAATGGATACTGCTTGCCACGCTCTTGCTGCTGTGACTTGATGACTTAGCTGACGGCGGAGCCACAGATGGTACACCAGACCGTGGGGTCATCAAAAGTTTACGAAAATCTTCATTTGTCAATGCTGATACTCTACGTATATAAGAGCAAGATAATCCAGACTTCGATCAAATTTAATTTCCCTCTCTTATTAAATTTCTCACTCCCTAAATCTCTCGCATTCCAACAAAACTCGAGCTTAACTTCGTTTTCTTTTGGTAGCCATTTGAGCTTCAGGTCGTCTAGTTGTCTATTGCAAGCGACGTCCATCTGCCGCGCTAAAACGTCTATTCTGCTCAACACACTTTTAACTGAACTAAAAATTCAGCTGTACACTTCTGCTAAGGATCGGAGGAATTAAACACAAGCCCAAGCTTAAACTAAATGAGAAATAAATGACAAAAACAGCTCAAAGCTTGGGCAAGCCAAACACGTATACCTACCCGCCGCCATGATGGCCTCCGTACGATCCTGACGAAGACGGCGGGGCTAATGGATTTGAGAACACTTCAACACCTGAAAATAAAAGAACATAGCTAAAAGCAGGTTCTCCTTATACTTAGAGACTATAGAAGTGACTAGAAAAGGGATTGATAGCAAAATAACAGCGCTTCAATTTACCTTCCGACGGCATCGCTTCGACTTTGTTGGTGTTACAAGAACGAGTGGAGACTAGGCAAGAACAGGTTTCAGGCTTGGTTACCCAGGCAAGTCAGTAATCCAATATGGCGGGCGAAGTTCAAATCTTTCAGTTAAAGATTGTGGCTCTTGGTTATACAAATTAATGTTTGGATTTGTTCCATATCACAGATCAAACGACTTTTGAGGTAACTTTTTTTCATGGGCAAACGAAAGTATTCAGCTAGAACGTGTATAATGTATAGTCAAATCTCTGGCTGAAGCTTTTAGAAGATTCGATGAACTGACCAAACTAGTGGAAGTTCATCCTTCACCTTTTCTGTTTAGATTATTTGGTTTTATTACAATATTTAATGATTTATTTTTCCTTTATAGATCGCTGCCTGTAGCGAAATGCAGAATTACATGCATCAGCTGCCACACATCAGGCCCACGAGACACATCACGGAGGAAAAACTGTGTCAAATCCTGGAGACTTTTCACAATGCAGATGATGGGAGGAAAGGATTCTTAACAAATGAGGATCTTAAAGTAGCATTTGTGGCCCTGTTTGGTTACAAGCCATCAAAGAATGAAGTAGGGCAACTAATGGCCAAGTGCAGTGGGTTGCCTAGCGACCAATCGCTGACCAAGAGGTCTGAAGACTTTAGGATTGAACAAACTCCCGATACCCCCAATGTTGGTATGTCTTTAGAGCGCTTCGCAGAGATAGCAAAAGCTAAAATTCTGGTCGAAGATTACGACGACGAAATTCGGCAGATGTTTATTGCATTTGATGTAATGTGTCGCGGTTTTATCACGTTGGACATTGCTAAAAGGGTGTTCCAGCAAGTTGCTCCATTTTTGGACGCCGTCACCGTAGAGAAGTTGTTTCGAGAAGCGGACATGGATCGAGATGGGAGAGTGAGTTACAGAGACTTTGAATTCATAATGAAGTATACCTTGGATGACGAACTGTAGCGCGAAATGCTATTCGAAATATTAACAAACGTGATCAATGCTTCAAGATTTTGATCGAAGTTCGAAGTTACCTTATGGGTACTTTTAAACGTTGCTCAAAAAAAGATAATTTGAAATGTGTCAAAATGTAGCGCACAAGTGGGAAATAAGTTAAAAGTATTTTAGTACCTTACCGTTGCTACTCCTCTCATCAGTTTGTGTGAACTCTGATTTCTCGATTCTGCAACACTTTCTTTGACAACATTTTGAAATGCATGCTGAATTAGCTTTAAATCAAAGGAAATCTAGATGTCATAATGTTATAAAGTAGAAATCACCTAAAAAGTTTTTAAGATACCTCAAAGTAACGGTTTAGGGGAAACGGACTAGCTTGGTTGATGTCCGGAAACGTAGGTGGAGGCGGCATGAGGCAGATTAAAATAGACACGGTTGAATACTGAATGGGTCAGTTATTTTCAAATAGTAATAAAGATTGATTGCAGATTCCCTGTACCGCCTTACTACGCTCCGCGAGGCTATTTCTTTTTTCGCGCGAGCGAGTCGTGTGCGCGCTTGATCACTTAACACTAAGACAAATCTCATTGGCTGATTCTTGCGCGCGCCTTTTTCTTCCTTTGTCATGTCATAAAGGAAAGACTTCACTTGCAAAACGAATTTGTTCGCTTCAGACGTGTTTTTGCAAAGAGAGAAAGTTTCTTGCTAAACTACTCAAAATGGGTGTTATTTGGAGTTCTTACAAACAAAAGAGAAAGGAGAAAAAGGAACTTAAAAGGTTTGTTAGCTCCTTGGTTGTTCTTATTTTATGAAAAAACGAAAAAACTTGAACATACTTCATACGCAGTGGAAAAGAAAAACTGAACTGAGAAAATGTATATATCGTAACTTAGTATAGCCTATGAACCACTTTTTAATTTGACAGAGTTACAAAATGTAATCAATACTCTTTTACACTTTGCGCAAATTTTTGCTTGTGCTTTTCACTAGCGCATAATGAAGTATACTTTGAAAGACGAACTGTAGCGTGAAATGCTATTCTAAATATTACCAAGCGTGATCAGTGATTCACACTTGAAGTTTCTAAAAGTTAGGACCGGGTAACCCTGTCTGCCTTGTAAACACGACGAAGAAAAAAAGAGGAAATGTGTGATTGATAGCGTAATCCACTTGCTAGGGTAGCCCTCTCTTCTTATAAACAGGCCCTTGAATTATGGGAGCTTATATAAACGTTGTCCAAAAAAGACAAGTTGAAACGCGTCTAAACGTCGCGCGCACAGGTGGGAAATACGTTGAAAATATTTCAGTACGTTACCCTTCTGCCACTCGTCTCAGTTTGTGTGAACTTTGATTTCTCGATTCCGCTACACTTTTCATGTCAACATTTGAAATTCGCATTGAATTAACTTCAAATGGAAGAAAGTCTGGATGTCGTAAATATTTATTTATAAAAAAGGAAATCACCTACGTACGTAGGTTGAGGAGACATGATGCAGATTGAAGTAAACACGGTTGAATGCTAAATGGTCAGTTATTTTCAAATAGGAATATTAAAAGATCGATTGCAGATTGCCTGAACCGCCTTGCTACGCTGTGCGTTTTTTTTTTTTCGCGCGAGCGAGTCATGCGCGTGCTTGATCAGTTAACACTAGGGCAAAGCTCATTGGCTGATTCTTGCGCGCTCTTTTTTCTTCCTTTGTCATGTCATAAAGAAAAGACTTCACTCGCAAAACGAATTTGTTCGCTTCAGACGTGTTTTGCAAAGAGAGAGAGATGGTTTCTTGCTAAATTACTCAAAATGGGTGTTATTTGGAGTTCTTACAAAGAAAAGAGAAAGGAGAAAAAGGAATTTAAAAGGTTTGTTAACACCTTCGTTGTTTTTATTTCGTGGGAAAACGAAAAAAAAAAAAATCGAACATGCTTCATACGACGTAGAAAAGGAAAACTGAACTGAGAAAAGGTATAAATCGAACTTAGTCCTATGAACCACTGTTTAATTTGACGGAGTAACAGGATTTAATCAATACTCTTTTACGCTTTGCAAAAAGTTTTGTTTAAAAGGTTGCGTTTCTGCAAAGGCTGGTTTTCACTCGCGCTTAAGCTTAAACCGTGACAGCAGAAGCACACGCAGTAAGATGCTGATTAGCGTCTTTCGTTCGGAAACTTTCCTAACAAAAGGCGCTATTGAACAGCATCTCATTGCATGTGCTTATGATTTTCCGGCGCTAGTGTAAGCCTGAAGAAAGTGGGGAAAATGAGAAAAAAAGTTAAAATTGAGAAAATTTGGAAATAAATATCATTTAAATGAATCGGTCATTTTGGGTTTCTGAATTTTCCCACACGTCGCCATTATGGTTGCAAGTCTCGTAACTTTTGGTAAGATAAATTGATTGAAAAAGGAAAAATCAATTTAATTTAACATGCCGCTGGTCATTTCTTACAGGAAGCGTGGGCTTCGCAGTTCCATGTCCCCGTCCGAGAGGGCGAAAGTAATAAAGATGAAAGCTCAAATGGAGCAACAAATCCAAGCTCTTGAAGAACAGATAAACCTCGAGAAATTTGCACTGACTGCCGGCAACAGGCCTCGGCAACTGGTCAAGACTTTAAGGTACAAAGACTTTTTTATTTTCATTGCATGTCCTTAGTAAACATACGATGGGATGGGTAATGAAGGGTTACATTCGCTAAAATTGCGATCATTTTGATGGGCGTATATAACTAATTACGGACCTTTTCTTTTATGTCTTTCCAGCTCTTCTTTAATCAATAACCTGGGAAATCAAAGAGAGGCATCAGACCTCCAATCCAGCGTCTCTGAATCTGACAGACTGATGATTGAAGCCTGTGAGTTTTCACAGTTCAAGAGAGAGCATCCACTGGAAAAATGGACAGTGGGCTCGCTTCCAGACCTGACTTTATACTGGTAAAGTCAACGAAAAAGTTATACACCAAATTGATTAAAACGTACTTGTAAATATCGAAGAACTGTCTTGAGAGAGCATCATTAAGACTATAATTTTCAAAGTGCTCTTCATCCACTTGATAGATCAGAGGTGGATTTTGTAACCAGAGAATTTGTAAATACGTTCAAATCAGAATGTATTATACGTCAGCATCTTTGTAAATAGATATATAAGTATATACGAAAATGTGATTAAATGTTTTTGCCTTGAATCTGTGGATTGATGAAAAGTATTTAAGCTACTTCTTGCCGGGTTGCTTGAATAACTATTTGCATTCCCAGAACCCCTTGATATTTTTTATAGTGAACTGCTACTAAGCCTCCCCTCCCTGAAAACAGGATTGGATTTGGAGGTTGAAAAGGAATCCGCTAGTGCCCAGGCGTTCCCATCTGATCCTGCGCACTTGATTTTGCGCGGAGGTTATATTACTTTTTTCTAGACCTTACGTGTATTTTGGCGCCCGCTGGCGCGAGAAGATCGAAGAGAACGCCTTAGGACAAGGCTGGGGGAGGTCTTCCTCAGATGACTGATAATCGAAAACAATTGCCCAATTGATTATTTGAAGATGTGACTCATCTCTAGAATACCAATGTTACTAGTGCTACCTTAAGCTACTTTAGGAAAGTCATAGATGGTCTGCCTTGTCCCCAGGCTCTTTTAGTTGTTCCAATCCAAAAAGTTGGAAACACCCGCTATCTTGGATTTGAATGTCCGAAAGACCCTGGCGACCCTGGCGAAAAATAGGGAGAAAAGTAAAGTAAATCTTTATTTCAACAGGGTGGCCCATGCAGATCGAAGAGTGGTATCCGTAGGGGCCCTGTAAATATAAAAGGCGCGCATCCCGGGAGGGCTCCTCGTACCAAGCCCCTCTCTCTCTTTTTCGTTCCACGCTATGGAATGGGGCTCTCTCATGCATTAGATGTGCTCAGGTCTAGGCCTCTGAGGGCAGCTGATTTATTTGTTTGTTTATTTGTTTGTTTTCACGTTTTAAGCTAAAAGTGCTATCCGGTCTGGAATGAGGTACTAAATAGGTCGTTTGGTTGCGAGAGTGGACGCTGTAAAAACACAGGCAAGTGTTGGGGTCCAATCTTTGGGGACGATAGAATATATTGTGTCGCACCCCACTCACAGCCGGTTGTAAATAAGTTAGAGCAGATATGGATAATCTCTGCCTTTTTGTCCAAAAGAAAGACGACTCTTTTTTTTGTACCTAAACAAAGAAACTTAAGTGATTTCGCTTGTTAACCCGCCAGGAACACAACAGCTACTTTCAGACAGTTAATCCCCTAGACCTGCAGGTGGTAGACTTGCTGCACAATAACGAATCCTTAGCATTTCTTTCGGCTTTCCTTGCACTCGAGCCACAGCAGAAGTTTGTCTCTTGAGGTCGAACCGGTACAGGATTTAATTTACTACTTTATTACTTTGGCGTTTTCTAGTATGCAATTTGATAGTGATCATCATATGACAAGTCGTCATTTTTATTTAGGCAGGGTAGCCCCATCAGCCATAGGCTGGTATCAAAGGGTGCCCTGCGTAAAATTAAGACTACATGAAAAAAAATTCAGAATTTAAAAATTACCGCAAAGTTATGAATAAGGAGTTTAAAAATTGAATAAAAAGGAAATTACATATCTATGAAGTACAATTTTTGAGACACGCGAAGGAAACGCGCGCCCAACGCGTGCTAGCCCCCCCCCTCCCCCGCATCCCCCCTGTTTGTCGCACACCCCTGCAGTGTGTCACGTACGGCTGCCCCAGGGGTTTCATTGCATTGACGCGCGCCGGAAATTGCTAAGCAGCAGTCGATTTTCTGGAGCGCGCCCGTGATCGGGAGAGAGAGGGTTTGAGATCTGGAACAAATACAGGAACACCGGCGACCCCTAGTTGACCCTTGAGCGATTAAGAAACGAAGGAATTCGTCGAGTAGGACATGTAACTATTTATCTAATTTCCTGTAGCTGTCCGTCGCAGCATTTTAACAGAGATCATAGCAGGTCCTTGATTCCGATCCCTTACGCGTAAACGCGTTGTGATGCAATATCACACTTCCCTCAAAAGCGCAGAAGCGTTTTCATGACTTTGTTCACAGATAAATAACAGTAGTTAAGTGCTAAGTGTATGTAAGTAACGATTGGAACGCGCCGATCAACTTTGATGTTTCTCACGGGTAAAAGTCTCGTTATCTCTTGCTAAAGTGCTGGGCCAAAGTCTGCGATACTTAAAATCCCACAACGATGTTCAACAGGCTGATATGTTCGTGCCTTTTTCTTCCCCAGTGTTAAAAATAAAAACAGCCAAAATAAAATTCCTGAAAATCTTTGCATTTCCCATTGGGAACTAAGTTGAATGTTCAGGGAGGGAAAAGATTGTCACGTCGTAGCGTTTCAAATAGGAATGAAAAGGCAAAGAATCTGTCTAAATAACGGGTGCTCTTAAGTCCGAATTAGTCGCATTGCGCGATGGTTTTTGTTGCTGATAACTATTTATGCGAGATAAAACCGGGTTATATCGGGGGCAAAGCGAGCCACAGTGTGTTCCGGCATGACTTGTCAACATGAAATGTACTGCACGCGCGGAATTTCCAAGATGGCAAACGAGAAGCTGTCAAGTGTCCTGACAATAACTCGCAATCCAATCGACCAATCAAGCGTGTCTCTTAACAATCGCCTCACAACGGGGGCGGAGAGTTACACAGGCAAAGTATTTGAGGGATTTGAACCGCAAACCCATGCCGCGAGCTATTATGGCAGCCCAATCCTTATTGGTTTATTTGCTCAAACAATGCACATATCAAATACAGCGATCTGCAGAGAAATAAATTGTCCAAATACTAGACTGCGTGTAAAATTAGAGACCTCGCATATGGAAATTGAAAACTTGCGGATTTCTTCGAAATTGTACTCGGCTTAAGCAGGCTTTGCGGTTTGCCGTCCATCAGGCAGACTTTCTATTATGGAACAATGCTATTGAAACTGACATGGCCGCGAAACTGACGAATTCAAATCAGGGAGAAACCGCTGCTGTTTGACTTACAGCGCTAAACATGGAGGCAAGTGGCTAAGAACGGTTGCGAAGTGTGGCTCGACGCCATGCCAAATGCAAAGAAGAAAACATGCGAAGTACCGCTTCCCCTGGGCTGGGAAGAGGCCAGAGACTACGATGGCAGAGTGTATTATATCGACCACAACTCCAAGAGAACGAGTTGGGTCGACCCTCGCGATCGGTGAGTGTAACAGAGCGGGTAGTGAACCGTAGCAAGTATGACCAACTCGATTGACATTTGCCCAAAGCTCAGGCGGCCATTTGCTTTATCCTGCTTCTAGAACTGTTATTCGGGTGTTCTACAGCTACTTTACGAAGCGAATGGCCGCATCTAGGGGCGAGAAGGGTACACTAATTTCACGGCGCTTTAAATCCTATGTGTGGTATCAAGTATGTATGCGAGTTATCCAAAAGTATTAACGCTATTTTTATGGAATTTACACATTGTTAGCGACCAAACGTTTAAAGCGAGACAGATCGGCCTTGTAAATGTACTTCTAGGATTCTGTTAGGCTTCTCCATGCCAAAATAAAGGATACAACTTCCTGGAGAGCTCGAAAGCTCCCCGAAAAGTCTGATAGCGTGCAGAAGATTCGTAACTGTCGCTTTATTATTCCTCTCGGCTTTCCGTTTTGAGCTTTATTATCCCCAAATATTTCAGTTATGTAGGAGCTTTTTCCCTTCAAAACTGGTCCAAATCCTATCTCCATTCTATCTTATTCATTTTAGAACTCAGAATTTCGTATCTGGCTAAGAAATGTGTTGTTTGCGTGAAACGTTATGATTGCAGCGAGATTTTACTTGTACAGTAAACTAATTTACTGGAAAGGAATCGTTATGTCAAAGTGTATGTAATACCAGAAATGGCTAATGCGATCACGTTGAGTTCTTTTCTCTGAAAGTCTTGTTTTTGGCGATGCAGAGACATTCTTACTTAGGTTTCTAGACCAAATGCTGCGTTTCTCGTCTCCTCTTATCGATAGAATTGTTATAGCCTTGTTTCTAAGGAGGTCTGCGTGACTATTAGCTCGCGTTCGATTCATCCTATATTGTTGGTCGATAGCTATGCCTGCCCTTTTAAGATATAATTGGGATTTAGCGCTTTAAGTAAATTTGTAGGCACGAATTGTGTTTTTGCCGGTTTTGAATCGCTGTAGACGCTTTTTCGTCTCTTCAGGGGACATCTTGTCGCAGTAAGCTTATAACTGGAGATAGGACATAACAACATATATTTTTAATGAAGGCTTATAAAAACACGTTACCCGCGTCTAAAAATAACAAATCCTGTCTAAAATGTTTCTCTCCAGGCACATTTATTTGAAATTATGTCGTCACTGGTCGCTTTTGATTCGCAAAATCACGGGAAACTCGTCGATTTTCATACAACGCGATGTGTCTGCTTCCCGACTTCATTTATCAACTAAAGTTATTTATAATTATTGCGTGGAGCTTTCACTAAATATCGATATCCTTTTCTCGGGGAATCAGCATATCGGTCGCATTCCAATCGAAGAGAAACTTCAGGAAATTCCGAGCTTGACACTTCGAACGATATTGAAGTTGTCGAATTTTATTTTATTTCTTTGAAAATGCACTTGCTGTTTGTATTGTTTTGACGGCAAATAAATTGAAATCAAACTCTGAAACTGTTTAGTCGTATAATTCAGTATGATATTTTATGAAGTTAAAATATTTTACCCTAGCAGGGTTGATATCTCGTTTTAGGTTATTGTTATCACTGTATTTTCCATTTCTGGTCTGGTTTGTGAAGAGAGCTAAGGAAAAACGTACCTCGACAATTTTTGAACAGAAGAATTCTACTTAGCTGGCTGATCTGTGGCACACTGCCAAAAGTAATTGAATTATTTATCTGTTTCATTCCTCCACGGCAATTACTGGTTAAACTTTGAACATGTTACTAGAAACAGTCACCAATGGTAAAATCTGTGGCTTTGCGAAAATTATTTGAAGTTTTCTGCACTTATGTCCTGACTGAAACATTCTTCAGACCATACGTAGACTTCCAGGCTTAAAAAAATGATGTTTTGTTAGGGAAATGAGATTAGTTTGAATCAATGACATTTATTTGATGGGATTTATAAGATCTTGCTGGAAGTTGTTTTTCTAATTCACCACAGAAGCAACCTCAGAATTTCACAGGAATGTATGACCATATTGTTGTCAAATGTTGCAATTTCACTCTTCTCAATTAATTACGCTCTAATGAAGGTCAACAATAGATATGCATCACTTCTCTGTCAGGTTAGCAGGTGGTGAAAACAATTTATTGCCCCAGATATTTGCTATGCAGATTTATTTTGAGCCTTGCTGGATTAATCCTTGTTTACTTTTTGCTGAATGTGTTTTTATTTCCAAATTTCTCATGTGAGTCCCTGGTCAGTTCAAAACCAAATTATTACCGATAACTTCACAGGGGATGTGATATAGAACTTTATTGGCTGTAAATGGGCTTATTTACAAGGTAGTGTTTGACTTCTGGGAGAATACATGCAAATTACCATAAAGGTTATCCATGGTTCAAAAGGCTTGTCCAAAATTCCTGAGCATCAAATCCAAAGATGTTCCACATAGCTCGTAAGTAGATAAGCTGAGTAAATATGTTGTGTTCTTATCTAGCATTAGTTTACCAACAAAGTACACAAATAATTCTGTAAAGCAATAAGGTTGTTTTCTGTATGCCACCCAGGGGTCTTGTGTTGGTGAATTATTGTTTCAAATAATTGTGTTCGCCCAGGTTAGTCGGGCCTATTGTCAATGCTGTGCGATATTTGTCAAGGGTTCTTCCCAAGACTGTAATATCAAGGATGTTTTGGTCTTCAGAATGTGCATATCTAAAATATCTATCTGAACAGAGGGGGAAAAAAATGTAAAGATTGTCTCCAGGCAGCATAATATACTTTGACCCAGTGTCACTAAACTTAATAAACCATGTATTGTTCAATTGAAACTATAATATTCTTGTGTCTAATTAATTTCATGTTCTGGAACTTTCTTGCTTAAAACAAATACAGATTGATGAACATTGACCATTTCAAGAAGTCTGTGAGCTGTTATATTGTTAATGCAATTTCAACTATTTCGGAGTTAACACACACTGTAGATGCATATGAAACATTCTAAAGAGGAATTTGTGAACACCCAATCCAGTACACTATTATTTCTGAAACAGATGAGTGCCTCAAAGACAGAAAGCATGACTGTCACATCCCTTCAGTAACTAAAACCTTAAATGTAAAATTAGCTCAGAATGTCTGGAATTCAATTCCAGAATAATTGCTTAAAGATGTTTATTGTATTGGGAAAGTAAGTAATAAAGTCTGCATATGAGCCAACTGTGGCCCATCAGGTCAAAGCTTATCCGTGTTTTGCGACTTGGAGTGTAAATACAATGTCATTTTAAAAACCTTTTTATTAATGTAACTGATTTCCATAAACATGTTTTAAGAATAGTTCTGAGAAGTTAGTGTGACAACATATTGATCCTAAGTTGCAAATTGATTATTTTTTTCTCTGATTTTTTCACCTATTTGCTGATGATGCATTTGTACAGTAAGGACATTGTGGGCATTGATTGTTGTCAGATATTTACATGAAAGCAATTTCGCAGGAGTGAGATTAACACAAGCTGATAATCAGAACAGGAAACTTTTAATTAAAATACATATGTTTTACATCGTTGTTTTAGCGAAGGAACATTTTAGTGTGGAAAATAATATTTGTTACAATATGTCATGTACTTTTGTTACATGTTCAAATTATGTAATTTCCTGGCAATGAAAAGAACTCATACCAAGATGGACTTAGTAAAGTTACATTTCTTTTGGAACTTTAAAATCCAGGTCTTTTTTAGCCTGTAACAGCTGTTTGTGACTATCAATAGGACTCTTCCTGGATGGGATATTGATACCAGTGTGTACATCCACCTGGCATTACTTCAAATTGCCATGGCAAAAACAATAAGAAGGAACTTGATTCAGGTGATGTTAACACTTGTATGAAAAAATATCCTAACAACTTTTATTGTTTTTTTTTACAGGTTAACAAAGCCTATGACATTTGCTGATTGTGTAGGAAATGGTATGTTGAGTATATGTGCATATAGACTAACCAATCAATAACCGTGCAGCAATGTATTTGTACGGTATTTTTTATCAAGTTCAATAAATATTTATCACATTTTTTTAAGATAAACTTGTTTTCACTGGGTTACTGTGCGACTTTTTCGAGTTTGATTTTCTCTATGGTACTCTGTTGCTAACACAAAAGTGGGTTGCACACACAGTTCTTACCAGGTTCTTACCAGGGTTGCTTAAAAGCTTTGAGGTAGACAGCTTTAGATTGTCCATTTTGTTGTCTACTGTACATGTATTTCTAAAGAATCAGACAAATTCCCTAGCAGAGTTAGTGGCTAAGGTCATGAAGTAAAGAGTGATTTTCACCTGCACGGGCTATTTTTGACAACCCTGGCTTGCATTCCATTGTTTAACATTCTTCTCTAAACGCAGAGTTGCCATATGGTTGGGAAGAGCTCCATGACAAAGTTCTTGGAAGATACTTTATTGATCACAACACTGGTAAGAGTTTATACTTCTTTTTAAAAAACTTATTTGTTTAAGTTGGAAAAAGAAAAAAAATAAAATAACACAAATCTTTTTCAAATAGCTGTTGTTGCAGCTGAGTCTTCAGACAATTATTATTCTTTTGTTAGAAAGGCATGCAAACAAAGTGAAAAGGGTCGATACAAAGTAGACCCTTTTGCCTGGTTTGCATCTCGGGCTGCTGATAACTTCAATAACAGCATTTAAATTATGGCTTTAAGAGTTACTGTAGCCTGGATGCCTAATTTTTGGGTATTCTTCAAATTAAACCTTAAAACTTTTTTGGTCATTTGTTAGTTTACAATTTTTAATTTACAATTACATATGTTACATGCTCTTCTTGTTGCATTTTGTACTGGTAAGCTGGAGAATATGTAGTGTATAAATACAGCATCACAGACTTGTTATTTTTTGTAATAACTTAATTATGCTAAGTTAGTACCTACTTATATTTGTGAGGAGGCATTAGACAGTGACTCATTCTCAGGTAAATTTTTCCTGTTTTAGATTAACTCACATTATCTTTGGCTGGGATCTCAGTCACTTAACTAAGTGGCTATTCCGCCCCTTTTTGAGCACTCTCTCCTTTATAAATGGCTGTTATTATAATTATGTTCTATATAACTAACATTCTCTGCAGTGTTGCATGACATACAGGTATCTCTAGGTGAAAGAAGTAGAACACTTAAATTCCTCTTGGATCTGCACCAACATAAGTCTAAATTTGTTAAATATAGCACAAGATCGTTTACAAAAGTAAGCATCAGCAATTGCAGCTTCATTAACTACCCCAGCACATCAGGTGATTTAAAATTAGCCTCTTCAATAGACGTGGCAGATATTTATAGTTCCAATCATACCACAAACTAATTGTAGCTTCAGGCAAAAACATTTCTGATTTGTCTGAAGCTGCATATACGCTTCTTTCACAGAGCTAAAGGTCAGTCGCATGCCACCTTGTAAACATGTTAAATTAATTAGGATACTTGGGAATGCTTCTTTATTCAAAGCATTTGCAGGGCAGTGGGAATTGTATGAAAATATTCAATTTGACAATGCCTTTTGATGCATTTTCTTTTTGCCATTAGGTGCGCAACAGGCAGAAGACCCTAGAATACAATGGCGGAAGAAGCGGGAAACTATGCTCTGTGATTATTTGGCAGTTGCACAGTCTGACTTATTGGTATGAATGTTATTGCTTGTGTTCTACCATGCGCAACTCAGGGAATGTCAAAACATTCTTATTATTAATATCTCAGTTTTATATTTATCAGTGCACTCGTTTAGGTGCATTTCATGCCAGGAAAGGTTTCTTTGCAGTTTATTTTCTTTATTTCAAATGTGAAGTCCCCCTTACAAATTAAACACCCAAAGGAACAGGAGTATTTTGTGACAAAAACACTAAAAAGGAGCTGATTAATGGTCAAGCTTGACCTCCTTGCCTTAAATAAGGCTTTCAAAATTAATGTTTAACAATATAGCCCAGACAATTTTTGAAAGTCAATAAATAACTTACATGTAAGATAATATGTTTTTGTATAATATCAAGTTCAGGAAATAAGGTATCAAAGAAGTCAACAGTTTAGCCCAGGTGTTTATTTATGAAATAGTCAGTAGTTGTATACTAAATGCCTCAGAGAATGCTCAAGAATCCCTGGTATTTTAAAAACATAATTATGTATTTTTTATTGTTTAGTTCACTTGATAGCTAATATTATCTGCAGCAAACATATCACAAGTGTGACCACAACTGTGATGTATTGCATTTCAAATTACAGGCTAAGCAAAATATGTTAGATGTCAAGAAGCAAAGGCTAAATGTTGCACGTGAAGAGGTAAAATTTGATTTCCCTACTAAAAAAGTTGTTTCCAATGAAATAATGTTTAATATGTTATATTTATTGGAAATCCTTGTTTATTTGCATGAATTTTTGAAATAAAGATTTTAAGTTCATTTTATTTTACTTCTTTCTGCTGTTGGTAACCAGATTAGGAAAGACTAATCATGGCAACTTACTTGTCAACACATGTTCAGTAATATTGTGTAAATTTCAAGAAATAAATACATGTGCAAATAAAGTTCTTGTTGATTAGCATGAATTTTCAAAATAAAGATTTTATGTTATTTTTCTATTTTCTGCTGTTGGTAACCAGATTAGGAAAGACTAAACATGGCAACTTACTTGTCAACACATGTTCAGTAATATTGTGTAAATTTCAAGAAATAAATACGTGTGCAAATAAAGTTCTTGTTGATTAGCATGAATTTTCAAAATAAAGATTTTATGTTATTTTTCTATTTTCTGCTGTTGGTAACCAGGTGAGGAAAGTCTAGACATGCCAACTCAAATGTCAGCAGATGTTCAGTAATATTGTGTAACTATATGCAGCTTTAGTAAGAGTAAAATTTAAACAATGTTATCAACTCAAGACTAATCCTATACACACATTTGCACAGGTTCAGTTTTGGACATCAGAGCTGGAGAAAATGCAGAAACGCCATGAGGGACAACCAAAGCATGTAAAACAAGGCAGCTTAAGTTCTTCCTCATCAAATTCAACAGTAAGCTCCATTGCAAGCAAGTATGATGTGAATCAACTCAAGAAGGAGATATCTCAAGCCAAGTCCAGGGTATGCAATAATACTCCAGACATTTTGTTTTGGTTGATCTTGGGAAAGGCAGCATGAAACAGGCCTCAGGAATGATGCTGTAGTTTCACTCATGAGATATACAAACAAGGCATTTTTACACAGGAATGTAGCTTAAGAGCTGGCTAATTTCACCAGCTAGAAGAGAGATTATCACCAGCTGAAATTTACCAGTAAACAAAACCTTGTGGTGATTTTAAAGGTGTGCAGCCCAGAAAAGCCAGGCGAGCTTGTTTTTATGACCTGGCTTAGTTTTAGCTACGTGTGCATCCCTGTTTACAAGACAAATTTGATCCCTGCTTCTGGATTATTGAAACTTCCATGTGTTATCATCTCTGGGCAACATTTATGAGATTTTATTGTAAAATTGCTTGTCAAATGACTATTACAGGTCAACTTGTTAACCTCAAACTTTTGGTAATTTAGGTAGCAGAGTGAGACTACATGTACATGTTAAAGCTATATTGAATTTTATATTTAATATTCAGAACACAATGTTCAGTTTCACCAACTATCTCAACTATGGGAAATAAAAAAAGTTTTCAAAGTTGTTCAGCTTTTGTGACACATTTACTGCTTTCTCAGGTTGAAGAACTCAAAACAGAAATGGATGTTGTTTCGGGTGAAGTTCAAGCGCAGGAAGAAGGCTACGAAAAACTTAAAAAAGTTGACCGAAAATTGTCTTCCCATCGTGGATGCAAAAAGGAGGATGTACAAGTTTTAGTAGAGGAGATACAAAGCATGCAAAGAACATTGTTTGTCAAAGAACAAGAGAAAAATGATCTGATACAAGCCTTGCTGAGACTCAAGGATAAGTTGTCACAACCTGATTCTTCAAATGAGGTGCGTAGTGGAGATTCTCTGATGCATGTGGGTATAATGTTAGCATCAATAGACAAGTGGTCACTGCTAACCTCTTTGGGTTGGCTTACGTTTGGCACATGACACCTGGGCCTAGTTTTTTGAAGGCTGGATAAAGCTATCTACCAGATAAACTGCTAGCCAGTGGATAAGTGTTACTATATCAAAACAAACCATGCTTACCCGCTGGATAGTGAGTTATCTGGTAGACAGCATTATCCTCCTTTCGAGCAATCCGGGCATGGGGTTTTGCAAGTTAACTGAAAGTAGTTTGCTGTTGGAATCAATTAATTAGTGGTATCAGAAATTAAATTGATTTAGCACTCTATTAATCTCAATAATGCAATTATTTCGTTTCAGTTATTTAATGAATTTATATGTTTGTTAAATTTATTTACCTACTTCTGTTTATATATGTGTGTATGTTTGCTTCAAGTCAACGTCTATCAGTTGATGACTCTCTTTGTTTTTGCCTCCACTGGAATATTTTGATGTTTTAAGGAAAAATAACATGTCAGCTGCATAATAGATAAACGGAAAATTTAAATCAATGATGTTGTTGATGTAAAGAAAAGCAAATAATATCAAAAAGGTTTTTCGCTCGGACATAACAGGCAAAGTGTTTTTTCCTGTGGTCAAAAGGCATTTCCTTTTCATTCCTAAGGATTAAAAATAATCTAGATTGATGATAATCTCTTAATCGGCTATTAAATGAGCTTAAATTTAATTAAGATGGACAAAAATACTTGTTGAACAAAACAGGGACAACGCAATTCATGTAAATGGAAGTTGAGACAGCCATTAGCATTGTATATGAGGTTATAATGCAATCTGCTGTAAGCCAACTTAATTTGTCAACTGAGTTCATTGAAATTGGATGAGGGGAAATAAAACACTTTCATTTAATTGATATATTTTGTATGTTGACTTTGACTTCTAACAAGTTTAATTTTCTGGTGCAGCTGTTTTTTATTATTATTGATGTAAGAACGATGTCAACAGCTTCATGTTAATAATAACCAAATATTCCATAGAATTGAGCTTAATTTGATAAGCTTATTTTACCAACACCTTAATTAACCTCGAACTTATTTGAAAAAAAAAACTAACATAGTGCGTGTAGGTAATCTTAAATTTCATGTACAAATTTGTCATTGTGTTAAAGAATTCAATCAGCGAGGTGTTGATCTGTGCATTCCGCAATGCCTAAATACCAAGCGCCGATTGGAACCGTCTTTCTCTCCATTTGTAATGAACACCTCACCTTTATTCAGGTCAGAGATGACTCCACTGGTGTTGGAACAAGTATTGGATCCCAAACAGACCTCGGTTCAGACTCGGCCATTGAACAGCTCCCAAGACGGGACAAACAAGAATTAAGAGCAGAGTATAAAGAAGCTCTTAAACACGAATCGAAACTTCAAACCGCGATAACACGCCTGGACGAGAAAATTACCCAGGTCATGGCGGATGACAACAATTCCAGGCCCATGTTGCTTCAAGAAAAGGAAGTTCTGCTCGAAGAAATTCGTCGCCTGAATTCTCTTGTGAGAAGCGAAGGAGAAAAGGTAAGGAAACGTCTCCTCAGGCATGTTTTTCTGCAAAGTTCTTAGAGAGAGAGAATTTCGTTTCCTTTCAAAACTTTCGTCTTGGGAGAACCTCACACAACAGCCACCACTGGGAAATGCTGGGTCACGTGACATTCGGAGTTTTATCAAGCTCATGCGCGTTGCATTATGGGATAGCAGTGACGAAAGAACTTCGGATACAGTCGGAACTTCCCCGGAACGATTATGTATCTTACGATCTAATTGTACAGATTATGAAGTTTATGCGAGAGTCCTCGGTCACGGCGGTTTCATTTGGTTGTTTTGCATTTCTGTTGAACTAACGTTTGCCTACCATTTCTTGCAGCAAAAACTTGAAGTGGAGAAGGACAAACTTGCAGCTGATCTCGACTCGGCTCGAGAACTTTCCCACCGAGTAATAGCTGACAGAATCCAGCTGCAGGCCGAGAAGTCGATGTTGGTTCACCAGCTTACGGAACAAACCAAACTGACAAACCTTCTGAACATGCAGTTGAGAAAGTAAGATTTTGTTTCTTTTGATACTTCTTATCCTGAACAGAACTGCCTTTGTGCAGCATAACAGCATGTACTACACGAAAGTCACGACCACGGCCCTTTATTATTGTACTCACAAACGGGTTTCATCCAATGACCTCAGGTAGTTAGAATCACCTTGTACATCGTAACAAACACTGCCGGCGTATAAAAGAACTGTTCAGTGGCTTTGATGTAAATAGTCGCACGCTAAGATTTGGTCTACTAGCTTTGATTAAAGGCAGAACCACTCAGTAAAAGCTCAGTAAAACGTCAAACAGAAAATAAACAGCACTACTTGGAATTGCTCAATGGCTTTCATTTCCATGCGTTACAATGAGATTTTATCTACAAAACTGCCTCGTGCAGGGTAATCATTAGTGAGGGTTGGTTGGTGAACGCAAGACGTAATTTACACTCATTTGTTCGTCTTGACAGTATCTCGGGCAGCACCCCGTCAGTGTCTTCTTGCTCAAGCCGCGGATCGCTATCGTTATCTGGGAGCCGAGACTCCTTATCAGCCTCAAGCCGAGGCTCCGTAAACTCGCTCAACTACCCCGACCTGAATCACAGTGGAGGAAACGACGCGTTCAACCTTCGCGAGCTCCATCAACGCGTCACTGACATGCTTCAAGGGATGTCCCGAGATCCCGCGTGTCAGCCGATCTACGAAGTGCGGACGACAGGTGCTGCTACAAGTTACACGCCCACTAATGGTCGAGCGAATCACCCCAGCGCCAGCAACTCGTCCCAGGTTTCGCTCTCGTCACGTGATTCGATTTCCTCAACGCACTCGCCGCCGATCTCTCCGAGTACTTCCGATCGTTCTGCGACACACTCGCCGGCCACTGCTCGTATAGTGGCAAGTGAGGGAGAGAGTACGGCTGGTCTGGATGGGACTGACTTGGAACGGAGCTCTTTGCCTCAGGTTTGTGTCATTCTTTTAGCCAAGTAATGCGCTTGTGAAAGCCAACGATCGTGAAAGAACTATCTGATAAAATTATTTACCCGCCCGTCCCCGTTTGAGGTTGTTTAATTCAAGAATTTAGTGTCATATTATTCTTCCTACCCTCCCAAATCCAGCTCTCTTCTTGATTTGATTTGTTCTCATCTTTCTGCAGGCTGAAGGGATACCTGTCCAACAAAGACTTCGACTATTGACCGCAGACTCAAAATCAAGCGAATCGATCAACTCCATTCCGTTCATTCCGATGTCTCCCATCACGGAGGGAATCCCAGCGCTTCCGCTAAGACACTGCGAAATCCACCTTCCCCCGACCGGAACACGACCCGTCACAGCCGCTCCCTCGGACGAATCCGTGGCGGCGGACAGCGGAGTGTTCGACGCGTCGCAAGAGAATTTGAAAGCGGCGCAAAGAGGCGACTTCGACGAGGATGCTTCGGAGACTTCGCAAATCAAAATTGGGCTGAATTACGACGTGGATCGCGAAGCTCTGGTCGTGTGTATTGATCAAGCGAAGGGTCTCAAGGCTCTCGGCAACTCGACGCATTGTAAGGCGGTGCTCGCGAAAGCAGTGCTTTTGCCGAGCGCGCCCAGTGAGAGCTGCCTCTTGGAAACGAAACCTTGTGATTACCAAGACAGCCCTGTGTTTGGAGAGCAGTTCCACATTCCTGTTCCCGAGGTAAGAGGAGCAGCAAACGTCACAATATCCACATGCAGATTCTCCGCAGTGGTATCGCTATAGCCTGCAGTGCAGGCGTATTATTGGCGCACGAATTAGTTTGCCATCTTGGATTTTGCTAGTCTCGCTACTTTCTTGCAATACTATTTGTCAGAATTTGGACTGTTTCCTTGCAGTGACCATCTTCTAATACGCTTGACTGTGTAGTTTTACGCAAAGGAGAATTTAGATCTTGATATCTGTTTTCTCTTGTAGAGCAAGCTGACCAGCAAAACCCTCCAAGTGAACGTCCTTATTGTCACCAACTATGAAACGGAAGAACTTCTGGTAGGTTGACGCTTTGACTTCTGCTTGGGAGGGGTGGGTCCGTAAAATTTACGAGAGTGACAGAGCGTCAGAGTCTGAAAGCGGAAAACGGAAGATTATGTTCTGTAAGGCGTCAATCGCCTTTTTTCCAGTTAATTAACTACTTTTTTTAATTACAGGGTGGAGCGCAAATCAGTCTTGCTGATTTCGACATTCAAACTCCAGTGCGATTTCGATGGTACAACCTCTTGAGCTGTGCTGTAAGTCCGCATTTTAATTCGTAATTCTGCAGGTAGCTTACTACTAAAGATTAACGTATTCAGTACCCATTCCTTGGAGTCTTCCTAAATTTTGCTTTTGTCGCTTGTTATGTGCCTTGTTTTTCTCGAGTTAAAGTCCGCCCAAACACTTTCAAGCATTGAATGGTACCCTGAAAACGACATTTCACGGTGCTGAATAAATAAACGACCGTCCAATTTGCATTGATTGGCATCTTCAGTATGCATGGCGTAAATATTGTCGGGCTTAACATGAATTTTGTTTTGCCTGCAGTTCTTCCAGTCAGCGGCTGCCAAGTATCAGCATGGCAAACGCAGTACTACGGCGCCGCCGATTGGCTCGCTATCAATGGACAGCGTTCTTGAGCCAAAACGAGGCGGCAGTTTACGACCAAGCTCATGGGTGAGTTTACAATCAAATGGCGAAGTAAAAAACAAAAAAACTCTTTTTACTGATTGCATTTCTAACACACATTTCCCCATCTTTCTTTTTAACTCAAACAGTGCGAAGGCTCGACATTTAGCTTGGAATCGGCGGTTGCTGGATTTGAACGCATGCCTTTTAGATCAGTTAGCCAAGAGGTGCTCGACCAGGTGGTGGAAAGTCTACCTGTCCGAAAACATACCGCTGGAAGGCCGGTGGAAAGGGCGCAGTCCCAGGGTGACAGTGTGATCAGCGGTGGGTCTCTTCAGGATAGAGACAGTGACTTTGATAGATCGCCCATGAATCGGCCCAGACCTCCGATGTTGAAGACTAAGTACTCGCGGAAGTTTTCCGATCCTCAACCGCTGGGTTCGTTCCCAGTCCACGTAAGTGTAGCATCTGGAATGGTTTACTCAGTGTTCGTTTAACTTCCAGCGCTAAGACGTGTAGAGCATGATTCGTCTGAGTTCTGTAGAGTTTTGAAAATTGGCCTGTGTAGTGTGATCGTCCGTGTGATTGACGTTTCGACAAGTCATCTTCGAAGTCAAGACTAGACTCCGAAGATGACTTCCGCTCAGGTTGTCGAACGTCAGCCACCAACAACAGTTATTTTCACACTATGCCAACTACTGATACTCCTGGGTTCAAACCCTTTACTAAGTTTTGAAAATTGTTGGTGCAACTTGGCAGAAGTCCAGAATTCTGGCCGAGGGAGTAAGCTCTGGTGGATCAGCATCCCATTTGGGGGTGGGGTAGGGTGGTAGTGGTAATACTCCTAGTCGCTTCGTACTACAGAAAAACATTTTCTCTTCATGATCTCTGTCATTTGTTTTCCTCTACAGGGAGTAGATGACGAATTGCCCATGATGTCGTTGAGCCGCCTGTTTTACGACATCAATTTAAACCGCAGCAATTCAGACTGCACCACGAGAAAAACAGAAGGCAGTCCATTCGTTAGAATGTCGGTCGAAAGAACGAGCATGCGAAGGAAAAAGGTAATTTTAATATGGAATGACCTAAACAAACTGCAATTTTAAATCTGCAAGAGTCTGAATTCAAAGTAGCGACTGAACGAAGTCGCGTCTTGAAACTTCCTCAAATCATTAACCATTGTTATTTCTTTTTAGTTAATTGTTATCTCGATATTTGTCTTCCTGAAAAAACAAAAATTAAGGTCTGAGTTCTGTCGTGACATGAAGTTCCGTGAGTGTAAGCATCGATAGCTGTACTTATATATTCCGCTTGCCCAAAATGGCATCATTCGATATAACATTGGTCTTGTTTTCTTTTTCCACTTACAGCGTCCGATGTCATGGCAGGGGATCCAGACGTACCAACAGCTCAACCCTCATTTGGAGGAAGGCCACGTGCGCACAGCTATGGATCTGGAATTTCACCTCGAAGCCTCTAAAGCAAAACAGGTTGGTAAACCATTACTGAGTCCAAACAAGTGAGGACAATGCCCCATATAGGCCTTATTACCAAGGGAATCCCTCTCAAGGTATTTCTACATCAGTTCCGGTTTCGGGAAACCCAGGACAGTCTGCAAATAGCCAATCCTGTTACGCGGATTTTACTTACGTGGACAGCCGGGGCGACTTTACACGCAATGTCATCCTCCACGAAAATCCACGCATCGCGCGTGGCAAAATCCTCGGAAAGACTGGGACAGAACTCAATCCAAAAATAGCTTAATTGAAGCTTTGGAGGGATTACCTTGGTAATAACAGCTATGATGGGGAATAAACTCTCTGAGCCTTCATCCTCTGTTGGTCCCAAGCTTTAGTTCCCTCATAACAGACATCAGGCTTTTCAGTATTGGAAAAGAAGCGTGAACAAAATCTAACGATTTTTGTACTCCTGTTTTCAGTTACAGGTAAACGATGAAATTCGAAGGTTATCCCACCTGAAAAAGCGAATCGAAGAAGCCATTGATGAGGGATCTACTGAGATTCCCAAGTGGCTCGAGGAGAGCGAAGAGTATCAAACTCTCCTGAGGGATGTAGAGGTTAGTCAAAATACGAACTCTCCTTAGCGATTGAGATAGACTTCGGTTTTATATGTATTGAGAATTTGGTTTTGCATCCAGTTGATGTCCGTTTATGGCGGTATCGTTATCATAAGGGGAAATTAATTGTCGAATATTCTTTTCTAACATACCATTGAAGCGCAATTTTAACACAAATTTCGCTTCCAAAATAATCTGGGGACGAAGTGTACTGCAAGAAAATACTATTCAGTAGCTTCCATTTGAATAGTCACACAGCGGGGTTTCGTCCACTGACTTGAAAGTTTGAACGAACTTGTTCAGCATAACTAACAGTACTGCATGAAAGTACTATTCGTTAGCTTTCATTTGAATGGTCACACCCTAGGGTTTCATCAGCAGACTTAAAACTTAGAACTACCTTTTACTGCATCATAAACATTATCCAATGAAATTACTGCTCAGACTGCTCAGAGGGTTTCATTTGAATTGCCACACTCCAGATTTCCATGAATTTACAGACTGACAAGATAGACCACCCACTTTACATGACAAAGTTTGAACCTCAGGGGAGAGAAGAGTTGGCTTAATTCGCCAGTGTTGAAGATTTGAAATTGTTGTGCGTTGTTTGACTTGGTCTTTGCGTTCTTTCACAGGGTTTCAAAAGTCTGAACCTTCACGGCCACCGAGGAAGAAGCCTTTACTCGAGAAAAAGCCACAAGTCTTTAAGGTGAGCAGAATTTGGTGATAGAGCGGTTTTCCGACGAGTTTGTGTTTGCTGTGTGTTGACTTTACGTATAAGATTGGCTAACTTTGTGGTTGGATAAAAATCATGTCCAGTATGCCTCAGCCTTTAAGGACGAGCGCGTTGGGTCAGATGCAAAGCTCTAAAAAACCGCAGCTTTTCGGCGAGCGCGGAAATGAGGGCGGTGTGTAAACGCGATCGTTCCAACCCCCCGCGGTTATTATCGTGCTTGCGGTCTCGACGAACTTTTATAACACAAAATAGACGTCCTCTAGACAGACTACTCTTATACCGCTCATAGGACTTCTCGGCTTTCTCACCATCTACGGAACTTATAAGCGGCGTAGATCCAAATGAAAATAATTATCGCTTGTTTACACTGAGTGATGTCTTCTGGTAGGTACTTATAAGCCCAAGCTACTTTGTCTCTTAGATTTACTGAACGTAATATAGTCTAAGTTGTATGAAGAATTGTTTGGATCGTTTTTTTTTTTTCACCTTGTGTACCTTTCTCAACAACAACTGTTGCCAGGTTTAGCTATTTCGCTATGTGGTGCTAATTCCATTCTTTGATTTTGTTTTAGGGATAGACTTAATCCTCCTCCTCAGAAGCCAGTAGTAAAGTCGCCTGTCACGCCCAGTGTTAACGAACAACACTGGGTATAAAACACTGACTGAGGAAAATGGGAAAAGACAATGATAAGCTACAGAAATAGTGGAGTAACTAGTTTAACCCAGAGACGTTTTCGGTTTATGTAAAATAATTGCGTAGCAACAGACAAGAATTGTTTGTAGAAAGCGAGCAAAGTATAAAAAGGTATTCTTGAAATGAAATGTTGTGTATTTCCGGCGTCATATTGGCTAGTATTTGGCCACTGCAGCTACTGGTTATTTTTCGTGGTAGTGTTTAAGCTAAGTTTGGATTGAATTGTCATGAACTAAGAGCTTTCAAAAAGTGTAGTTTAAGTTATCTTTAAGAGAAACACTCTATAAAGCAAGCTTTGTATTTTTGTAGCTTTGTAACCTGAAATGGTATCTTGTATTTGGTAAGTTTTTGTATTATGCTGAGGTGACGTGTTTCCTTCCACTCTGATTGCAAAGATTTTAACAAATGCACATTATTCTTTTTATTCCATCGTAGTTGAGACCTTTTCAATCTCTTAAAAGTTGTGTTAAAATCTTAAAAAGTGAAGTCGTTTCTTGTAAATACTAATGTGGTAAAACAGTTAGACTTAATGGTAGGCCGATATTGTCTGCTTAACTAATAACCTCGGTATCGCCCAGGATGTCTTTGCGTTATCTACCCGGGTATATATTATCTGGTTAACAGATTTCTAAAAGCCCTTCTTAAGGAGGCACTCGACAATGTGCACATTAAAAGTGACAAATATTCACAAAATAAGCGACTTAAACACGTTATAATTGATGTCTTGCTAAATTCGAATATAAGCCCTACAGGTCAGTAATTTCTTAAAATTTTGTATACCTAAATTTGTTCATACATGGGTTGTATATATTTATTTATTACCGTCATACACCTATATATTCCATTTGTGAAGAATAATATTTTAATATATGGCATTATGTACTCTGGATAACCTCTTCAAAAAAATGACCAAGTACGGTCATTTTGTTTGGTATATATAAATTCATTCGTTTCGCTTGTAAACGAATAAGGTAAATAAAGAGAAAGCATTATTTTGCAGAATATCAACTGAGTTTTCACGTGTTTGATTTTGTTCATGTTTAGATGGGTGGAAGTCAGATAAATAACTTCTAAAATAGGGAAGTCAGGAGGAAGTTTGCTTTCCTCCGTCTTTCGTTCCACGCGTAACACGCTCCAGAATCCAGATTCTCAATTTTACAGAGCACATGAAAGGAGCTACGTCACGGTTTGCTCATCTTGTAAAGTTTAGCCAAAATTTTTCAAGTTCGTCGTTTGTAATCTGTGTTAATCTTCTCTATCCTTAACCATCCTTGTTCCTTTATGGTTTATTATTATCTTTTCGGTGTTGTACCATCTTAGTTGACTACTAAGATAAATAACTCAAAATACCGTGACTGAGCTCCTTTAAAACAAGTATTTTGGCGAAGAAGTAGAAGATGTGGGGGAGGGCTCCATCCACGCCCAACTCACCCCCACCCCCTTCCCACCCCTTTGTACGACGGTGGAGGTATGTGTGTGCATGAACGTCCGAGGGATAAAACACGATATACCAGCAAAGACACTGCTGTGCATGTCCCTTGAAGAAGTGGCGTGTACACGAAAGAAAGAAAGACAGACAGTACTTTCGAAACCGTATAAACTCTTCCACTTTCTTCAAAATTAATTCCCGCGAACTAATTCACAGGAATAATTTTGTTACACGACCGTAGCGAAGAAACTAAGGAACTTAAGTTTCCAAAAAAGCACACTTTGCTTCTTATTATTTTAAATGACTTTATACACAGTTCGGTGCCCTTTTGATCGCGTTTTCTTGTCAGAGAAGCGGATCATTAGTCATGACGACAATGTCTCCCTTTTTGTTGCTTATTTTAAATATGGATTGAAAATCCCACACCTTTCCATCGTGAACGTTGATCGGACAGAGATAATCCCCGATATACCTACCCACATAGCCACCGCCCACTTGAAGAGTGTTTGGGGGCAGTTTATCACCCCGCCTCGCTTCAATCACGTCAAATCCGGTGTCCATCAGTAAATCTCCGCTCAGTTGTTTCGTGTATTCATCAAACATAGCGCGCCAGAAGTCCAACCGGCCATCCTTGGTTTCCACAAAGCAAAGCTTCCCTTCGGAGCGCCCGAAATACATTTGTCTGGATGAATTGACCTTATTGGCTTGCATGGCTTGTTCCGGAATAGGATCGCCTTGTGTATGAGGTATCCACAGTGGACAAGGATTCGATGGCTGAATATTGATGCCATTTTTGTCTCCCATAATGGCGACGCATCCGTATTCTGTAGGATCCACAAGCATGTCCGTCACCCACAAGTCATAACCATCATGAACCGAGGCGTACATCGGGGGACTGGCACGACTCACAACGCTGAACCGCTTGGGAATTCCAGGCTGCAGCAAACAGAATCCTGCTTGGATCAGAGTCGGAAATAGCCTTTCTTTTCGCTGCTTTTGAGGACTTCCTTCAATTGGTCCAGTAGGCCTGTTACCTGTAAGTTGTGTGTATGTCTCGGTGTCACCAAGCTTATCATCTCGCAGACGCACATAAAGGTGTTTAATGCCGCCAGTTTTGTTTGTCACATAGGTGTTGTAGGGGGCGGACGAACCTAATGAAGGTGATAAAACATAGTATTACCAGATCGACACTTGACACGCCTAGATGTTGAAAATACCGTAATGAAAACGTAAGATATAGGAGGTACTGAATGGTTGTCGGTTTGTCTGTCTTTTTGCTGGCCTAGTGGCTTGTTCGTCCGTTTGTCTGTCTATTTCTCTGTTTAAGTCTCTCTGTCTGGCTATCTCTCTGTCTTTCTCCCTTTCTGTCTCCCCGGTCCGGCCAGGTCGGGTATGGTGGCTCTGTGTATTTCTGCCTATCTGTCTGTCTGTCTGTCTGTCTGTCTGTCTGTCTGTCTGTCTGTCTTATCTCTCTGCCTTTCTGCCTCTGTCTGTCTGGTTGGATCAGGTTGGGTATAGTGGTCTGTTTTTCTGCCTGTCACTCTCTCTGTTTGTCTTATACTAGTAAATAACCTCTTGATAGGTCACAGTACCGTATTTTCTCGATTAAACGCCGGGTCCCGAATAAACGCTGGGTCTCCCACGTAGATTCGTAAATAGACTCTCAAGGAATTTATATTCGGGTTATAGTAAGCTTTAGGTATAATTATAAGATATTTTAAAGCTCTAAAAATAATGAATTAAAACGCCAGTAAACTCCAGGCTCGAATAAACTGCAAAAGTCTCTAAACGTCTGATCCTCGAGTCAAGTTTAAAATAAACGCTGGGGGCGTTTAATCGAGAAGATACGGTATTTTGATGAAAGGACCTTATAATGACGTCACAATAACATCGATAAAACCTCACTCGTTGATCATTCGTGGTCACTCGTACGTAGTCATTTGTGGTCGCTCGTGACCATTTGTGGTCATTCGTGATCACTCGCGTGAACTCGTGAGAACTTTTGGCTTTTATATATCCCATGTATCGCAAAACGTTTAACTTTGCAAATCACCTCGACTAGTCCCACAAACTGGAGGAAATGATTACGTGACAAACATGACATCACGTCATAAAGCCACTTCAACATTTATTTTATCTGTCACTGTGAACGTGAGCGATGTCAGTCAAATAGAACATTAATGATCTGGCTGAAAAGGAAAAATGTACCTTCGCTGCTTAGAAGCCTTGAGTAGATTTTAATGAGAAATATGAACAGTTAAGTCCTTGCTCTAAAATATGCTTTGTTATTTGATTGTTCAAACATCAAGTGTGCGGTAGAGCTGTAAAGCTCGACCTGAAGAAGAAATCAGAGAGCTTTAAAAACTGATTATTTACAAACATTGTCTTTTACTTACCTTTATTTTGGAATGAACTCCTAGAAGCGCCCATAGCACAAAAAAGCGAATTTTTTTTCAGATGTTTTTTCAGTGGAATTTCGGTTGCGCCATTTCTTCGACAAAAAATCCGAGAGATTATGAAATCGGGACTCTTCTACCAGGTGCTATAGACAAACGAAATAACCGCATGCTTGACACGGGGATTGACTTAAAAAAACACTTCGTGCAAACTGAAACAATGAACTGTAGAGATACAGGTCAGTAATTGGTCACGAGTTCCCGTCACTGATAAGTCACAAGACAAGTCACGCACTTGTCACGGCTGAAATGAAAGCTACAATCCCAGGCGAAAATGCTACGATACCAAGCAAGTTGTCCCCTTTACCCCACTTACAACTAGGGAATCAGTTTTTTTCCATTTATAAGAAAAAAGACGTGGCATTTTCCAACATTGATCAGGGGTCGGGGGGAGGGGAGGGTGGGGGACACGTCATTCATTCTACTGAGACTGTAGGCCCTGAGCGTCACGAACAAACAGATGAATGCCGTGTCAACTCGACTTGATTGGTGAACACCAATCGAAAACTTCATTAATAACTTTGCGAATTAATAGCTTTTCCAGTCGTTGGTGTGGGATTTTTGTTTACCTCGATTAGACTTCCGAGTTTGGCCGCACTTTCAGCGCACACCGGGTAAAGCTCTGAAAGTAATGCGCCACCCCTCCCCCTGCCCTCAAAAGTAGCGATAAAATTACATACATACACACACTTAAGTTAAACTCGGCAAAGACACCAGTATAACAAGAGTGAGATAAAAAATAAAAAAACTGATTTGCATGTTGCCGTGTGGCAGTACGAGGAAAACAATAGGTAATTAACTTCATTTTTAAAGTTAATAGAACATCTAATGGCTCTGAAGTTAGATGGAAGGCAACATGATAATCTCTTGATGGAAGGCTATTCCACAAGTGTGCCCCAATGTAGCAGAAACTCCATTTCAAAAGGTCGGCCAGGGGCTTGGAGAAAGCTAATTTGTTTTCAATATTTCTAAGTCCATAGTCCTGCTGAAGGGTTTAAATAGGCCTTTCAGGTACTCCGGAGTCTGGTCATTCATAGTTTTAAACATTAATTTCAATTTTTGTTTTTTCCGTCTGATGTAGAGATTATCCCACCCTAGCTTACTGCGGAGGGCGGTAGCGCCAGAATGGTAATCACTCTTGGTGATAACGTTAACCCTAATTGTACTTTTTGTAATTTGTCGGCTAACTCGTTGTTGAGACCGTCCCACACAGGACAGCAATAATCGAAATATGGTAAATATAGCCCTATCTTGACATATGAACGGCCTCAACCTTCACCCTTTGAATACTAAACTTTAACCAAAAAATACCGTTTTTAACCGTTTAGTCAGGCTTTTTAGCCGCCATGACGCTAAACAAGCCTAAGTTTTGCTAAGAAAGCTTTTTTTTTACTAAAAGGAGAGATTTTTCGAGGATTAGGTACAAAATTGAGCAAAATTTCAATTCCGGGCATGCGCATAAGCCAAAATTTGGACTTTTTTTTTTTTTTTTTTGCCATTAACCGTTCTCAATTTTGTTTGTTGCCCCTTTCCTTTCTGTTTTTCTCGGCCCTTTTACACTGGCTAACTTTTGCGTTGTATTTTCTTTCTGGCTGCCGTGAAAGTTGGATGTTAATTACTGGCGAAACCTAGAAATGGACCTTGATCAATCATAGGCGTAGTGGACCATTTTACCACCGTTTTTGCACCAAAACTGATAACTTTTTTCGATTTGCGACGTCGGAATGTCGTCGATATCTAAACCTGACCATTGTGCGGAAAGGCCTAGCCTAGTACTACGATCTGCTTATCAAGAATATCTGATGACATTTAAATTGATGACGTCATCAGTGGTACAAAGAGCACGACCATTAATTACGCATATATATGTGTAGTTGGTATTCAAAGGGTTAAAGTGCACCTATACCAGAGGAGATAACCTTAGCAATCTCATTAACACGTTTGAACCACGACAAACTTGATCTGCATTGACTCGGTATAGCTTGCATCGTCGGCGAACATTCGTTGCAAAGCTTTACTCGATGAGGGAGTCTGGCAAGGCGTATAAATCAGGAAAAGGAGGGGACCATTTAAAAGACTTGCCTGTGGGACACCGCAGGTAACAGCACGCGCACCAGATAGCTCACCACATCGACCAGACACTTTTGTAGACAATCACTTAGATGAGAGTCAAACCACTTTAGGGCCTTTTTGATCAATGCCATAGCTAGGTAACCTTCGTATAAAGAGAATCGTATGGTCAATGGCGTCGAAAGCCTTGTTTCAAATCTATGAATATCACACCATTTATAAGACCGTTGTCAATTTTGACAGAGCTTCAAGCAAGGACCCATGACTAAGTGTGCTATGAAGTTAAGTGATCCAAGGTCGGATTGAAAGTTGGCCAAAAGATCGTTCTCATTAAGATACTTGCCAAATTTATCGTCAATTATTTTTTCGAACACCTTAGCGACAGGAGTAATCAAAATTGAGCAGTAGCAGGAGCCATAATCGGGGACGGAGACCGTAAGTCTCGGGATTCACGCGCACCTATGATATGGGACAATTTTTCTATTTTTAGAACAAATTGCGCCATCCTGACGTCATATATCCGCGCGGATTCACGCACATGTCAGGGGCTCTCGCGTGGATGTTGTCACGTTGCGTGATCAAATGGTTAGAGTTGAGAGATTCTCTTGCGTATTTTTCACAGCGATGGCAGGGAATAAGGCAGGAAATATGAACCAGGGCGCTTATATGTAGTTTTATGCTCTGAGCTAACGGAAAAGGTGGGTTTTTCAGGGTCGAAAACAAGACTTCAATCTCGCGCTGGGAATGAATAATAAGATCTGCTCACGCTAGTTGTAAGCTTACGCGTATGTTTTTGCATTTGTTCTGACTTAAGAATATAGCAAGAAAACTCTCTACTCTGGTATCGAGTAAATTTGTGAGTTTCTCAGACAATGGTTAATCATAACCAAAACCTGTTTTGATGGTTTCTCATTGTTTCTGCTTGTTTGGTGAGTTTGCAAAAGTTTTTGAAAGGAAAGTCTGACGCGTACAATTAGCTCAATTGCATAGTGCAGCGCGTGCACTTTCAAGTCCGAGTCGGTGTTTTCAATTGTCAACACATCTTGACAAAGATTTCCTTCGTTATCTTTTGTGCTGAGATGCTGCAACACATTTCACGAACGCAAAAAAGGCTACTAACATCATGTGTGTTTCTTCAACATAAGCATAGTGAAGTTTTACATTGCGAAAATGAAAACAGACAAGGAGTTTTGATAACTCGATCAACAAAATCGAAATCGTTATTCCAAGTTGATTAAAGAAAGCGTCATCGTAACTTTGCTGATTATTTCTGCTTCATTCACATATTTTCAGCTTAGCTTTTAATATGTTCTCAAACATTTATCAAATTTAAACATATTTAAAAACTATAAAGCTATTGTTTGAGTTCGATGTACGCTTTCACACGAAAGTGCGGCGGAAGTACAATTTGTCATGTTTATTGACTGTACAAAACACGCATCGGCGGGCGCTCTCATTCATCGACAACAGAGAATTTACTGGATTTTTACACGAATAAAACTGAGCAGTATCTACGGACGTAAAGTTATTAAGCCTTGATGAAACATCAAGCGTTGCTTACAATTCAAGCGAAACTCAAACTAGCAATTATTTTGTTTTACTTTTCGGTCGCGATAGACTGACAAATTCCTCGCAAGTGTGTGGTAAGAGGAGCTAGGAAACTATGAAGTCCTGAAGCTCTGCTATACCTAAATATATCCAGCTAGTTTTTTGCTGTGTAATGGAAAAGCTGTTAATCTTCAACATATGTGAAACTAAAGTGGAGTAATGTACAGCTCATGTAAAAGAAGCATCCGTCGGAACACAACTTGGTCAGCGATATATATAAGCTTACAGCGGAACATACCTAAATTCGACACTGTCTTACTTCACTCAAACGGGAGCAGCTTACGACGAAAATACTTAAGCAAAATTCCAACAGAAGTAAACGCGTTGAGTTGTGGGCCAAAAACATGAAACATTTCGGGAATTTCGGACGCCATTTCCCCCCGCGCGACATCCGCAAAAATCCTCGCATCATGTACGCGCGTGTGCCCCAGGTGATGGCGCAATTTGTTCTAAAAATAGAATTATTGTCCCATATCATGGGGACAACCCCAATACTTGAAATGGCGCGCGCTTACAGTCTCCGTCCCCGATTATGGCTCCTGGCAGTAGATATTAATGTCTTGTCTTAAGCTCTTTTTGAAAATTGGCGTCACTCAGCTCTAGCTAGTGTCCATTCAGAATCGGAACAATACCAGAGGAAATCAACAGACCCAACGAGCATCTTGGATGGCAAATTATCCAAATCAGTCGCTTTCTTAATTTCTAGTTTTTCAAGTAGTTTTCGGACTTCATTCCTACAACTGTTAAAAGAAAAAAGTCTGTTTTGTTGAGATGAGATAATATTCTGATTGACGAAATCAGATTAATTCTTCTTTTGTACAATAACATTGTTTAAAACCAGACACAAGGGCAATACATCGATTATTCTGGTCTTTTCAGTAACCTAAATCCTTTTCATGAATTTCTAAATTACCAATGCTTTTCTATTACAGCAAAAGCGATTATATGGTAAAAAAACATAATTATGCTTATGGCCGGCCCTGTGTCTGTTTCCACTAACTTTGACGCGATTACCATCTCCCTACAGTAGCAATCCCCCACAGTTACGATCCCCGACAGTAGCGTTCACTCGACAGTATCGATCCCCCGGCCCCGAGACTAACGATCCCCCTACCATAGCCATCCCCGACAGTAACGGTCTTCCTACAGTAAAGATCTCCGGAAAGTAACGTTCCCCCTACAGCAGCGATCCCCCTACAGAAGCGATCCCCCGACAGTAGCGATCCCCTGACAATAGCAACCGCCCTATACTAAGCGATTCCCCGAAAGCAGCTATAGAAAATACGCCAAAATCTGAAACTAACGAGACCTGTTATTTCTAAAGGGCCAATTCTTTCGCAACTCTTTAATTTTTTCGCTTTTTTCCCGTTTTGTGGTGGAACTCGAGAGTATAACAATCGTCAAACCCCTATCTCGTAGCTTTCAGCTTAAAACCAAAAGAAAAAAGGTCCGGCGTTTAGGTTGACAAAAGGCGTCTTTGCTTTTCCAAATTTGGAATTATTTACAGTGGTTTGAGTTTATGTAAGACAAGTTTGACAAGATATTATAATCCAACAGTTCACTTTGTATGTGTATAAACCGCCCACACCACTTATCCATTTAAATTGGACGCTATAATCGCTTTGTTAACCCCATGCTGTCCGTGAGTAATCTTCTGTCTCTAAGTTTTAACAGCCAACACGACTACATGTAATTATTGAGAAACTCTGGAATACAAAGACCGGACAAAAATTAAAAGAGATAAAAGCCGGCTGCATCAGTCACCTTTTCGCTGAGATTCGTTCATTTGTAACATTCAAATCCGTTTCTAATGACAGTTCATTTATTCATAGAGGATCGTTTATTTGTTTATTATATCCGGCCGTTAGACAAGCATTTTTGAATACGTCCATCGTATCTTGGAAATATCTCATTGAATTTCCTCAGAAATTGCTAGACAAAGATTCGATTGGTGGGCTTATTCCAGCTGCTTGAACCAAACTGTTTAACTTCTTCTGCACTGCATTGATTACATCAGTTCATTATTGCCGCTGAGGAAAGGTGATCAAAGCTAGCACATTCTCATCTGAGCCTCTATTTGACATTTCGCTGCATTATATCCAGGTAGGTGGTAGACTTTGAAAAAAATTCCCCAATCCTTCACGGCAAAAGCGAAGACCAGATATTTTTGCCTTTTGCCAACGTCTTCCTTTGGAAATTGATGTTATAGGTCTCCCTTTCTGCTTCGTGACCAGAGGGCCCGATGAGATTGCGCTTTTGAAATGAGCTATTGTTTGAATGGTCATTTTGTTTATGTCACCCTTTTTAAACAGGGAAATATCTTGCAATATATTGCACTTAACTGGAGCAATGACAAGATATTTGCCGGACCCAAACGTTGACATAATGGACACAGAAAAAAAGTAATAGCAAAAAGAGGAAGAAAAAAGAAAGTAAAGGAAAAACCAATACCCGCAGAACAATTTGAAAGCATGAAAGAAATTCACTCTTCTGATCTCCACGTGGCAATGCAAACTTCAACAAGTAAAGATGTTGTTTCGGACATTTTAGCAAAAAATAATGATCTCAATCGTCAATATCTGCCACAGGGGATATAACGGTAAGATTTTAGTGCTGTGGTGGAGGTAGCGCGAAATTTTGGCTGGAGATATTTGTCGTATTGAGCTAGCATTTCTTAAAGCTCGGCTGTGTGAATCTCGAGTACGATTTTCTCACAGATAAGTAAATGTATAACACAGATGCGTAGTATTCATAAAATTCAAACAAAATAGAATACTAATTAGACAAGATAATTCGTGCGCACATACGATTGGTTCAAATCCGTTGCCAAGAATTCGATCAAAAGAGTAGGCGCGTTAAACTCATTCAAGTATGGAGTTTAAGAAAACCACAACGGCAACGTCGGTAAACAAAAGGTTCAATGAGCGGAACAATGGCTCTGCATGTGCGTTACAACTCTTGGTACATTTCTTTCCGTCCCCTGCAAAACAACAACGTGAAATGATCAAATTCTGCGTTGTGAGAAGTGAACTACGACGGATAACGTTTAATATTTAAATTGAGTAGAATGTTGCAATTAACACTATTGATTCGTACTTAAACTTTAATGTGCGTCATCGTGTTATAATGCACATGGGAAGTTTGGAGAGCACGAAGCCGGGAAGCGCGTAACAGGAAAGGAATGGAAAAGCGAAATAGCTGGTCGATCAAGGCGCAGCCGTGAACCACTTTAAAAGCTTCTTGATAACTCTCTAAACTTCCCACGTTCATCATAATTCGAAGATGCACGCTAAAGCATGAAATCATTTGCTATTTTTTTTAACATCGAATAGCGAAGGGAAGTTAACTTTGGTCACACCATGACCAGACATTGTTGGATGAGGATGCCCGGCCCGCTTACGTATACTGAGCTTGATGACGCGGCTTTGCTGCTAAGAAAAGATTGGGACTATATAATCATTTAAACCACTCCTAGACACGAATATACAAAAAGTTTGCATCTTGAATTTTTAACTCTGGTTCAGCGTTCAAGCTGTGTCGTAATTTTAGTTTTGCTTCCTTTTTTTCATTATATGGATAATTTTTCGTTTTTAGGGTAATTTGAGTATGTGTATTTATGGAAATTGTAAAGCATCATATTTAACCTGAATTTGTTGGAAAAAAATCGTCAAAGTCTGTTATATAGTTGTTTGCTAAATTTGCGAGCCTGAACCAACAGGCTTACAGTATCCCTGTTTCTGTAGCATAAAGCAACTAGGAGTTTTGCTACTCTCCCCCTCTGGATGGGAAGTGCGTCCAACGCAGGGTTACCACCATCATTTTTCCTAATAGATTACCGACACTCATTTTTACACCCGGCCGGGTGGAGGGAGGCATTGTGAGAGGAAATAGACCAATTTTGATATATTAAAATTCAGCCTAAAACAATAGACCTCAGTGCGAGGCTCCGGGGAATAACTACAGAGTTTGAAGGGTTTGTCTATTGCTTTAGGCTGAATTTTTAGTATATCGAAATTGGTTTATTGTCTTGCCCAAGAACTCAACGCAATGACCGCCTGGATCACTAGGTCCAGACTCCAGCGTGCCAACCACCGTGTCGCCTCTATTGAAGATGCATTGTATTGTGTTTCTTTTTGGACAAACACGTATTAAAAACAAAGGCCAAAGGAAAACAACAAATACAAGGGCAAGGTTTGGCGGGAAAAGCCCCTAAAAATACTCTTCTGAACAGCTTGGCTTATTCTTCCAGCAATGTCAACATTGTTTCATTTCACCATACGGAAACGCTCGTTCGTAATTTGCATTAAACTAGTTATTGAATAGCACCTCTCTGAATACAAATTCAAGAAAATAAAACAAATATTAACACTAATTTAAGTGAGTCGTACCAGAAGTTTCATCTTGTCACTTTTCCGCTCACGTAGTGTACACACGATTCCTTTGATATGAGATTTTCAACTTCCTCGGTTTATATTTGGTTGACATTTTGAAGGCCGCCCACTATTGATCAGTTCTAAGAGCTATCAGAGAAACAAGAAGGTGTGTAAAGTGTAATAGAATCTGCTCATTGACAGTGCATATAAGTGCGGCACATAATCGAGCTTCAAGTGTGTACGTGATATGAAGAAAAGGGTTTTTTTTTCTCTTTGTATAGGAAATCGTACAATTTTAAGTACGACTTGGAATTAGTAGTTACGAGTGATGTTTTTAACTTTCTCAAAATAGCACGTGCTTTTAGGCTAATGCAATTTAAAATTTTAAAAAGATTGCGAGTAGTAATAGTCCAATTTCGATATATTAAAATTCTACCATGGCTTCGAGGCTTGCGAGAATAAAACAAAAGAAATCGCATTGAGGATGAGGGATGAATAATTAATTTCTTTTGTTTTATTCTCCTAAGCCTCGGAGCCAAGAGAGAATTTTAATAACGAGCGGTTTTTTATAGCACGTTCACGAAAATTGCGAAAGAATAAGACTTAGAATGAGTTTTAATTTGACAGCTGGTTTCATCAAGGACTTTCAACAAAGAATTATGACGTCGTGACAGATTATTCCTACGGGGTACAATTTGGATTTATTCTGCTCTCAGCCAATCGTAATCGAGTACACTGCCCTATAGTTAAGTGTTTTTTTTTTTCAATTTATAAGAAAATGTCTTCTAACAAATGATCTTAGCAGGGGTCGCGAATATATATAAAAGCAAGAAAAAGGAATAAGGTACTGAGCATTTCACTTGAGAAAAATGATTATGAATCACCGTTTTAACTACAGCTTGAAACAAGTTGACTGATTCAAGCATTGCATTTTCATTATTTTATGCCTTGTTTGACAGATTGATTGACGAATGACGGTTTTGCTCTCAGAAGCACATTTTAAGTCTAACAAGTGGTTTAAACCACAAATATTCTCTTCAAATAACTTCTTTCAACATTCATCTACTTGTGCTGTGGAACAGGTCGTTATTAACATCAAGAGGTCACGTGCCCCATTAGGCTTCTCCTAATATGGAGATAGTAGCTAGAATAAACACAAACAGCGAGTGAAACTTCGCGCCAGTGTCCTGCTGCCATCCTCATTTAGTCTTTCAAAAATGTTTCCTAAAATTAAATGTCCCTTGTGGGCTAATTGAACTTCATCCTCCACCTTGACCACAGCTACTGAAAACAAAGTCTGCTCTTATACTACTCAAAATTGTCATTAACGATACGAAAGCTTCCCTTAAAAAACTTTGCCAAAACAATGAATATTTTACACCTGGCCAGCCATGTATAGTTCTAAACCGACGCAGCTAAATTTAGGTAGTTTATCTAAAATAGTTATAGTTCTAAAGGCGTCGAAACCACATTACAAGCAGCTGGGAAGAAGCTTTATCACTCAGTCATGTAAGAATCACGAAAACGGCTAATGACAATTCGCAAAAGCCGAATGGCAACATCAGCAGCTACTAGACTGCCATGTTTTCATGTACTACAACTTACCAGCTGAGCAACACATAAATAAAACCTTTGCCCAGTTTTATCTCGGAGCCTACATGGTCTTTAGTTAGAATAAATTGCCCAGTAACATCACCGACTGTTGTTTTGCTGACATTTTAAACGCCGCCAATCGTATCCCTTATACGCGGATAGTTATATGGTAGCCTTTAGTATATCTCTTTTTTAGACACTTTTACAGTTAGAAGACTATATTCTGTCTCCACTTCACAACAAATAACACAGCAGCGTAAACCAAATAAGTTTATTTTAGGATGCCTGCCGAGAACCAACCGGAGGCGTAAATAACCCTGAGCATACACGCATACATACATGTATACATTCGTATCTCGTGCACCATATACAATCCTCATATAAAACAATACCTTACACATTCAATATAGGGTATAGGGCACTGACGTCTCAACTCCAACAAGTCAGGATTAATAGAGCTGAGCAACCGCTTACAAAGATACTACTACGGTTATTCGGAGGCTAGAAAAAATACGACAGGAAATCTGGGTAAGAACCATGGCCCAAACTCCAAGCAGTTAGCAGCCCATCCTACGAGGCTTTACAGTTCAAACAAAATAAAATTTAAAACTAAAAAGAAACTTGGCAACAGCCAAGGGTTAATGGCTGGTTCTGAAGGCCTAGATGGATATTACGTGCTATACTTCCCCTGATATATCACTGCATCATTACCCATGATGTTCGGGCCTAAGGCCCAGGCCTTGTCGTATCACGTGTCGACAAAATATTCATTTCTGCCTAATTCGCAGGCTCAGTTGTTAGAAATACCATATTTCATGTCTTTGTGGGCATGTTTGATACCGAATCATCGAGTTTTTGTTTTTAATGATACGGAGCAAGGATGAGAACTCTCCCCTCTCAACAACGTGGTCCTGGTTCGATTCCGGCTCGGTACCATATATGTGCGTTGAGTTTGTTGTTGGTTCTTGACTTGCTCCGAGGGTTTTTTCTCCGGGTTCTCCGGTTTTCCTCCCTTCATAAAAACCAACATCTCCAAATTCCAATTTGACCAAGAGAGAGGACCTGCATGAAAACCAAGGTTGATGTGGCTTCCTCTTTAAATATTGTAATTAAATTTATTTATTTATTTTTATCAGACAGTTGCAAATATCGCAGCCTTCTTGTAGCAAACTGTATGATTACACGTCTGTTTACACTGAGTATTGTGTTCGCCCTTTAAGTTCACACGGCAATCATTTACTCAAAACATTTCATCCAAGATTGTATTTTTAGCGTTTTCTATGTTTCTTTACTCGAATCTTTGCGTGTCGCCTTCAATGAAGCGATCTGCACATTAATTAGATATCACTTTACTACAATAATGTGTTCGCCCTTCCAGCTCGCGTTATTAGAACACGGAACTCATTTACTCAAGCACAGCTCATTCTGTTGAAGACTGTGTGAATTTTCAGTGTTTTCTAAGTTTCTTTATTCAAATCTTCGCATGGTTGCAGACTTATGGCCGCCTTCAATGAAGCGAACTGCACTTCAATTAGATATCGTTTTGGTTCGAGTAATATGTTCACCTTTCCAGCCCCCAACATTTGAACACAGGACCGCTCATATGCTCAAGTGCATGCTAGTACAGAGGACAATTTCTGTGTTTTCTATGTTTCGTTTTTCGAATCTTCTGACCGCCTTGAAGTGAACTGCATATTAATAAGACATCACTTTACTTGACAAAGAAGTGTGTTTGGCCTTTAAGCTCGCGATATTACGATGTTTTCTTTGCGAAACGTGGCCTTGAGTGAGTACCTAAGTGATCGGATCGTTTCAAGTGATTGAGTGAATTCCATATGGTTCATTTTTTATAAAGACGAAAACAGCTGGCACAAAAACGATCAAAGGCGATGCTTTAGAGTGCAACGAAAAAGAAAAGAAAATAATCATTGAGATGATCTTCGTATGGGCGTCAAACACGTTCTGCCAAGGAAGAAGGAAGTCTTCCTGCAGCGGAAGACTTTAAGTGTGGACATTCATTGGCATATATTATAATGCATTATTTACACATGAAAACGTGGTTGAATACTTGACTGATTTTTAAATAGGAAAAGCTCGAGTTTCTGCATGAGTAGGTGGTTTATCACCAGGTTAAGGAGGAGCTTGTTTGTCTAAGTTAATTTCAGCAGCTTATAAAAGTGGACTTTCTAAAACGCTTCAATACTTGCAGAAAAGTTGCAGATTGAAAGTCCTTCTAGTTCTTCTTCTACCTCTTTTTCTTCTTTAGTCTTCGTTAAACGGGCTAAAATCGGTAGGTATTCAGTAAGTAACGTGGTTTCATTTTATTTGTTTTTGTAACTGAACATGCGAAAGGAACCTTGCCATTTCAGAAATACCTTTTGAAAGCACGTCGTTTTCGACAAGATTACATTTTAGGGGAGTAGTTCTCGTTCTCCGACAGCTATCAGTTTCAAGGAATTGAAGAGACGCGCATATTAAGAGCAAGCGAAGGATGAATAATTTGCAGTGGCCTTGCATTGTCAAACGCCTGTTACACCCAGAGACAACGTATACTCTGAACTCTTGTAGGGCAAAGGTTCATGCGAGTTACTGCGCTGTGTGCAAAAAATACTGACAGAAGTTATGGTTTTACAATTTTGTTGGTGTTATTTTATACCATCTTCAGACTATGACTAACTAAAATTCAAAGAGCGCAAATTTTAAGCACAAGGTTAGTGAATGGATAACAATTTACAGTGAAAGTCAAACCAAAGAAGGCGACAATTAAGAGAAATGGTGTACATCTCCGCTGGATTTCAAAGCGTATTTGGAAACGCCCTTTGCTTGACCAGAGTGAAAGGATTGGGAGATTTTAAAAATAAAGTCTCTTGATAAGACAGGAAATCAGGCAAATTGAAAAAGATCTGTCCAAGAGAAAACGATCTCGGTCATAATCTCTTGATCTGTCAAAGGCGTTGAAACTTATAAATTTAAAACAGCTCACAAGTTTAGATTCAAAAAAAGAATCAATCAAAGTTTTTGTGGCCATTGAAGCTTTAAGTGCAAGCTGAGGTCAGATCGCGGTGAATTTCACGAGCTCTTTCGGCTGTCAAACCTAAAGCGGTGTTTTGCACAACCAAGAAAGTTCTTCAGTGGCTCAAAACTTTTAGAAACCCCTTTTAGCTCAAATATCTCACTAAAATCTTAATTTTCCGTGTCTGTCTTTTTTTTCTCAAGTGGATAGACATTTTCACTTAATTAAAGCACATCTTAAAGATATTACCGTGCGATTATTGCTTATAAATTGGAGCATGTATTTATTTCATATTTCATTTTAGTTATATCTAATAGTTATGTCTTCGCTTTGCCGGCTTTTGCTTGAAGGTTTGCTATTTACTTCAGGTTAAAAAGAACTTAACTGGAAATTTCATTACAACGAATATGACAATATTCATTTCTATTAGTATGGGTAATCGTATAAATGCGAGCGTAATTTAAGATTTACTTTACGAGTGAGAAAACAGTCCTAAGAAAATAGGCTCGCTGATTGGTCAAAAATCGTGTTTCTATCTATAACGCGATGGAAACACAGAACTAGCACGAGCTGTTGACGTATTGATGGTGGGAGCAAAGAGAATTTACATTTTGATGATCAAAGTAGAGAAGCTGTTTCTCTTTTTTTCGTCGCGGTGTTTTCTAAAGGAAAGAGAAAACATGTTCTCCGTGTTTCTATCGAGTTATAGAAACACTCAGGCTCGTGAAAGTTTGGGAGAAATAGAAAAAGCTGTGGAAACACTCGCCTGCGGCTCGTGTTCCCACAGCATTTCTCGTTCTCCCAAACTTCCACTCGTGTTTCTATAACTCGATAGAAACACGGTACATGTTTTCTATATATTATCAGTTTGAAAATTCGCTCAAAATTGCACGAACCTCTAGCCAATCTTTGAATATCACGAATAATGTAAATCATTAATTGCTTAAGCTTTCATACGATTACTTATTTATTATATATATGACTGAGAAAATTACGAACGTGCAAGCGTTAACTGGCTCTGCCGGCGCCGTACAAATTAAACATTAACGATGAATTGGCCCTGCTCTCAGCCAATACCGATGAAGTAATTTTCTCAGTCATGTAATAAATCGATTAAAAAAGACGTTTTCCTCTATTTCAACCGCTTTAACTTGTAATTTGCGGTTCTGTTTATAAAGTGCCTATTAACGCCCCCCCCCCAGCAAAAAAAAAAAGTATTTTCAATCCAAAAAGAAATTGACATTTTTCTGATCATAATGCCAGAAAAAAATTTGCTTCTTGTTGACACCGCAATTACTTATGTCATTTAAAAGTCTTGAAAAATCACCAGAATGAAAATCGTTACCGAGTCGAAGAACTGCTCAAAAAGGATCTGGGTATAGCGCATTCATTGACGTCATTCGAGAGTCGACACGTCAACCATACACGCATGGGTGACCACCTTACTGAGATGGACCATTTGAGTTTTTAGGGGGGGCTGGGTAAATTTGAAAAAATACCCTTGGGGCATATTTCTTCCCCCACCCCCTCCAAAAAAAATCACTGCCGCAAAAAATTCGCGCGCGTTCAGTTTGTCAAAAACGTCTTTTACACTGAAAAGAAAAGAAAACAAACAGCGGTTACAAACATCATAAACAGACTACGCACGGTCTAAAAAAGGACGGTTATAACTATAACTATAACTATAACAAAAAGTTATAAATTTAAAAATAAAGCGAGGCACTGGTGACAGGCTAAAAATTATTAACAAAATTAATACTTCCGTTAGTAGATACTTCCGGTAGAAATTAATAAAGAAAGAGCTTCTCACGGCGGCAACGTTTTCATTGTGAGGGTGTTAATTCACTGATCAATAGCGTTTCTTTAACTTTACCACGCAAGTCGGACTTTCCAGTAGCGAGGATTTCAAAATGGTCCCCATCAAAAAATCATGCCCATACCAAATCACCCAGCCCTCCCTCTAAATTCAAATGGTCCACCCTTAATTAGTTGCTATGACTTCCCCCTGAGCTCGAAAAAGCGTGTAAAGCCGTTGGGGTCGATCAAAGTCTTGGCGGTCCACCCCAAATTAGTTTTTATGACTTCCTTCTGAGCTCGAGAAAGCGTGTAAAACCGTTAGAGTCGAACAAAGTCTCGGAGGTACACAACAAGGGTTTGATCAATATCGGCGAGTCTTCCTGGCAGCGACGAATGAGTAAAGATGACATTTAATAGAATTCCTGTCTTCGGTTCCGGAATTTTCGTAAACAAGGTATGCATTAAATGCATTAAATGCATTCAGTGATTCTGTTGAGTGCTGCTTAGTTGGAGTCAGTCAGAGAATTAACTTTGCCCATGTAGTTTGTTTCCATGTACCATACACAGACAATTGACTCGTGGTACTCCGTATTTGTTCGTAGTTAACTATTGACCGCTTCTAAACATGTATGCAAACAACATTGCTTACTGATCGTGCGGATTGGAAGGACCGGAGGATAGGTTCTCGACGAGAAAATTCGGCGTCTTTCGGGTTCTGCAACATTCAATATAATGAAGATGTTTAGTTTAACAAGCTTTTAAAACGCAAAGTAAAATATTCGCAATCTAATCGTATCTTCGAACAAAGCTTCAGACGATTACCGTTAGAATAGGAAGTGTCTCGAATAATTTCTAATTTATACGCGAGGCCAGACTTAAGCCAAAAATTGTCGTGCAAATAGTTCTTCCAAGTCAGGATATCTGTCAACAATCGTTTGAAGAGTTTTCAGTTTATTTAATTCGGCTTTGTAGGCTATGTGAAGATGTGTAAAGATCATTCCTGAGAAATGATACTTCGCTCATTAGTCGCCTTTCAGAGTAAGGAATGTTTGAGCCGTTTGTATGTGTAATCAAATGGTGGCAAGCGAAAATAAGGAATAAATTTCACGCACGCTTTGTTCAGATTTTAAGGACAAGGGAAATTATTAGAATTCGGACAAAACGCGAGTGAAAGTATTCCCTAATTTCAAGGGTATACCATTTGATCACCCTTTGATAATATCATGGGTGACAAATTACGCTCACAATCATAGGTTTTTGACTTGTTTATTATGTCGAGAAATTTCCCCCTAACGGCCATTCCCACAGCAATTTTATAATTTCACAGTGAAATCAGTCATAAGTTACCACTGAATTTTCGGGCCAAACATTAAGGAGTTATTATTTTGTGATAATCTTTCTTGCATCGTTAAAAACTATTCACCGTGGCGAAGTTGGTTAGTGGTGTGTATTTACGTCTGCTGATGACGCCGTTCAGTGCTGAAAACCTGAACTCAAACTAGTCTACACACCCTCGCTTTTACAGATGGCGAGCTACAAAGTCGCAGTTTTCTAACTCCTGGTTGTCGTCCTTTCTCGAACTGCGCACTCTGACTGTTTGAATAATTCCTATAACGCCGCGCAATTTTGCCTCAATAGCTGTGGAACTCACTCATGTGCGGCTAAATGTGCTAAAACCAAATCGACTTGTTATGGTACATGCTTCCAAGCAAAGAGAAAATACTACAGTTCCTTGCCCAGAGAGCGCGACCTGAGGATGACAAAAGCCTTCATGGCATATTTCAAAAGTAATTTAATCGGAATTAAACCTAATGTACCATATACTTTTCCGAATCTCGTTAGTCTAGAAATGCGGTCGAACAATTTAATGTAATTCTATTAACATAGCATCGGCAGAACCGGATGAGTTTTCTGATTATTTAATTTGTCTTAAGTAAGTTTAATGACCGTGACCAACTTGGTTATGAAGGGAACAAGTGTAATATCATGTTAGGTGTTAATAAAGCAAAGGAAAGATAACAGGTGAAACTTTATACAACCTTGACAATCTTTTAATATCAAAACTTTATACAATCTTTTTATATCATGGGTGACAAATTACACTTACAATCGTAGGCTTTTGACTTGTTTATCGTGTCCAGAAAATTTCCCTTCACACATTCCCACAGCAATTTTGTAATTTCAAAGTGAAATCAAACATAAATTACTACTGAAATTTCGCGCCAAAAATTAAGGAGTTATTATTTTGTGATAATCTTTCTTTGCTTCATTAAAAATTATTCACCGTGGTGAAGTTGGTTTGTGGTGTGTGTTTACCTCTACTGATGATGCCATTTAGTGCTGAAAACCTGAACTCAAACTAGTCTACACATCCTCGCTTTTACAGATGGCGAACTACAAAGTCGCAAGTTTCATTCTCCTGGTTGCTGTCCTTACGCGAACTGCGTTCTCTGAGACATACTCTGACTGTTTGAATAATTGCGATAACGCCGCCGACACTTGCCTCGATAGCTGTGGAAGTCATACATGTGCGGCTGGATGTTCTAGTAAAGTAAACACTTGTTATGGTGAATGCACCCGGAAAAAAAGAGAATACCACAGTTCCTTGCCCAGAGAGCCCGACCAGAAGGAGGATAAAGACCTTTATGACATATTTCATAAGTAATTTAATCGGAGTTAAACCCATTGCACGATAGACTTTCCGAATCTCGTCAGTCGTCTATAAGTGCAGTAAACAGTAGTAATTCTATTAACATAGCATTGGCAGAACCGAATGAGTTTTTTGATCATGTATGATTTATCTTGAATAAGTTCAATAACCAACTGTTATTTGTTAGTTGTCAATAAAACAAAGGGAAGATAACAGATGAAACTTTGTACTGTCTTGACAAAAAAGTAATTTAAGAGTCATACTCAGTTATTTTCGAGCTATATAAAAAGGTCGCGGCCACGGTACCTCGCCGATTTTGCTGAGATTTGGCTTGCAGTCTTGTTTAAGAGTCCTAACAGCGAAATGGATGTTGAAAAGTTCCAATTCTTTTTACTTTGGAAAATATCGAGAAAGCCGATTTCGAGTGACCTTGGCGACCCGCCAATATGGCGGATCGAAGGAGTTCTTGTTACTTCAATCCTGATCCTGCCATCGTAAGTTCTCGACAATTCTTGTAACAGACATAAAGAACTATTCTTCTTTGTCTTATTTATTAAAATAAATCCGGAAAATGATAAGTTTGAACGACCAACGGCCAAGAAACTCGAAGTTGTGTTTACATCGCTTTAAATAGCCGCAAATTTACTGCAAATTAGGAGGCTGATATCTCCATTGTTGTCTCGATTACCCTGAACACAGCTTGTTTATTGAATAATTGATTCCCTCAATGAAAAAATAGGGGAAATTTAACGGTGGATATATAAAAAAATATAGCACCAGTGACAGTCTGAACAATTTAGCCATTGCTGAGGCCCAGTCCGTTTAGGGAATACGGTAGATGTTAATTGAGAGAAATGAAAAAAACTATTCCTGTCGTCTAAATAAAGTCATTTCCATGTTTCTTGTTTATATGGTACAAATACCCTTCGTCTTAAGACATGTTTAAAAAATGTTGATACGTGATTTCTGGAAAAATCTTGATTTTGTTGTTAAATTGTAAACATTCTTCATAACACGCACTCGATTTCTTTTTTCCAAATCAAAGTATTTTGGAAATCACCCAGAACATAGGAACTCAATTTTCATTTCCAATATCGAAAAAAAAAACTGTTTATTTTATCCAGATTACGTGGCTAGAAACTATCGCGGAAATACCGACCGACATAATTTCAATCACTGTTGAGTACAAATATGCAAATTACGTCACGTGTGAAATTAAGTCCTCTTAAACTCTCCTTTGTACTCCCCTTTCTCTAGATGGCATATAAAAATCACCCACCTTAGCTTCTATTGTGAAACAGTTGTGTATCCCGGTAGAATTTGAAGCCTGAACGATGAACGTCGTGGACATAACGAGGATGACTGATTGACAAACTGATGTGAAGTGAACATCCCTTTCTCGTTCGCTAACTTGCAGCGCGCGCATCCGCCAATTAAGTTTATTCACTCAATCCTACCGTGAACAGGGTGAAGAATTTTCCTTGCTGTGGTTTGAATTAAGGTAAGTGGTTTTATTTTATTTCTATCTTTATTTCTTTAGCAATATTACCCGTACCCTCAGCGTACCTCAGAAGCGTTTTTACTTTTAAAAGGGTAACAGAACAGAAGTTGAGCTCAAATTGATTACTTGATAACTGAATCGCTCGTAGAGATTCAATGTAAACTTGTGCTTCTTGATTTTTATTTCAGAGCTTTTGATTTGCTCATCGATGTCCAGTTCCTGAATGGCTTTCATCGACACAAAGATGACTTAACAATGGTTAGATGTGGGTTTTCAGGGTTTGTTGCGGACAGCTGCGGACAAAGCATAGCATCAAGTGAGTGCGTATCGCTTTCACAATGCACCAGAGATATAAGGCCACATCTCAAAGGTTTCAACGTTATCGATGCTTCGCTTAAAAGCGAAAGTCAGCTACTTTGGGCAAGAACAGGTACTGATTCTAATTACTTATCTATTTCATTGTAAACATTTTCGCCCCACAATTTGATGTTCTATACCCGCTGTATCGACGGTTCCTAGAAAATACGACTTATCCTTAGCGCCCGGTAATCTGGGTTCTAAGCTGGGAAATGACTTGAAGCGGAATATTCTTGAGTGGGTAATCTTCGTCTGGGGAAAGGACATCCTGCCGTTCACATAGCTGACATGAAGAATCAAACTAAGCGGACCATTAGAATAGTACGATACGACTTATTACATTGAGGGTGACCACGTTTCTTTTTCTTTTTTTCCTTTTTTCTCGATCGTACCTACTCTCTGATGCGACAGGGAATTTTGCCTGGGCTGATCGCTGTGCATGACTTTTTTGCGCAATTCTGCCTTGCGCAAAATTTTTATTTTTGCTTTTGGTATATACCCGACTATAACGTTTTTAACGGTACTTCCCTAATTTCAAGTATATGCTCTTTGCAGGCGTTTTCAACTTACTGCAGGAAACTATGTGACAGTGGCAAGACAAATGAAAATTCCTCGATATGTTGATGGTCAGAGACAATTCGCACACGAAGAGGTTTTGTCCTCCACGCAAATTCGAAGTTTCTTTCAACGGCGGGCAAAATGCGAAAACTCAGAGGCCCAGTCAGTTTCCGACCAAGACTATGAAGCAGCTGAAGAAGCGCTGGCAACCTTACGAAATGTATTGGAGCACATACAGCCCAAGAACCCAGTCATGTACGATGGTTACAATGTTTGCGACCTCGTCACTTTAGAGAAGCTAAGTAAATTAAAAATCAGTAAACTAAGAGAAATTTGTCGCTCGTTAAACTGGAAGTGCCTGCTCAACAAGGAAAACGAAAAGCTGCGTTTGTTGGTGCGTTAACCGCAATGGCATCGGACTGTTCCTGCTATCACTCAACCACGTCTTCTGTGAGCCCATGATATAAGAGATGCATTGTGATAACTTGCAAAACAACTTGCCTTAGAGTTTTGCAAAACTTTATTTTTGTTTCCTCATTAAGAGTTACCTTTCGCTGTAGTTACATTTTGCTGTAGAGCAGACGGACATTCGCGGCCTAGCTGTGAACTAGCTAGGTGTAGCTAAGCGCATTGACCACTATGAAACAACAACAACATTTTGGCCCTCCCCTACACCCCACTCCGAGCCATCAAAACACGTAGATTTACAGCTAGAAGGAAAGTATCATCTTACCATTTCTTCGGTCATTAGTAAACCATCAAGTTTGAACAACTTAGATCCTTCTAAAAGATAACGCCGTGTTAGTTATACCTTGAAATTGACAGTACAGTTACACCCAGTCCGTAGTCCGCAGTCCAGTCGGTAGCCCATCTTTTACACCGACCGTATCTCCATATCAACTTTACGGTAATATATCGTCGTTACTAATATTATAAATAAACTTGCAGTTCCACCAACAAATACTTCTAAAACGTGCTACTCGATACTACTGTAACTGTTAAACCTAAAAGTCGGTTTCATTAACATAGATATAGCATTTGTACAATGTCAGGTGACCAAATGAATAAATTTAATTAGAGATATAGCGCGCCTCACGATGTTCATTTCACAGGAGCTTGTCACAAATTCATTCGCCGTATTTCATCGACATTCATTGTTCTGCGTGGAAACAAACATATTTTTCATGCCAGAAGATAGGCGAGTTCAATATCCCAATAGAGTGAGAGGAATTTTAAAAAAGATAATCAGTTGAATAAGTACTTGAACGGTACATGTTCACGCATTTGGGTGATTTCAAATCTGTAATTTGGAATGTCAGTGTAGACTATTTACAGTGCAACTACAAAGTGAACGGTATAAAATTTTCGCTGAAAATCGCACACGCAATCTTGAAACCTATTTTTAAACACAGCTCTTTGAATCACATAAGTAAGAAAACATGGAAATTGCGTTACTTAAGCGATGGGAATCGTTTTCTATCTTCCTCGACTAATATTGGCTTAACAAGCTGTTCCGTAGAAAAGGACAAATTACTACTGATAATATAATTTTTCAGTCTACGCTGTTACAACTCCCCCGAAATTTTTATTAATGAAATCAAATTAGCCATAACTAGGCTACACTCTGGGTAACTGGCTACTTCTCAATCGAGATAACACTGGAGATATCACCCTTCCAATTTAAAGTAAATTTACGACTTTTCAAAGCTAAGAAAATATACCTTCGTGCTTCTTGGCCGTTGGTCGTTCAAACTTATCATTTTCCGGATTTATTTTAATAAATAAGCCAAAGAAGGATAGTTCTTTATGTCTGTTACAAGAATTGTCGAGAACTTACGATGGCAGGATCAGTATTGAAGTAAAAAGAACTCCTTCGATCCACCATATTGGCGGGCCGCCAAGGTCACTCGAAATCGGCTTTCTCGATATTTTCCAAAGTAAAGAGAATTAGAACTTTTTAACATCCATTTCGTAGTTAGGACTCTAAAACAAGATTGCATGCCAAATTTCAGCAAAATCGGTGAGGTACGGTGGCCGGCCAAAGTTTAAATCTTATAGACTATGACTCTTAAGAAGCTTCCGCAAGCCTCGACAGCAACGAGAATGACGTCACCAAACAAAAGGTTCAACGGGCGAAACAGCCATCATGTGCCTTATAAATCTTTGCACTTTTCTTAGCCCTCCCCTGCAAAACAATAGAGAGCATTAGCAATGACGACGCCTATAGTAAAAACTGAATTTATATGTTACCTTCGGATTTCGCAAATGTCTAAATCTGTTGAGTGCGCCCATTGGACTCAGAACTTGCTCAAGCTAAGTATGTAACGCCAGCGTTCAATTCCGAATTAAAATAAGAAAAATTAGCCCGCCGTCGTTTGCGTTCTCCAAAATACGCAGAACTTAGTCATTTCACGTTGTTTTTGCATTTGTTTTTTTTTGTCATTTCACGTTTTGTTTTGTTGTTTTGTTCACGTTGTTTCATTTCATGTTATGCACTTCAGAGGACTGTAAAGAAATGTACGAAGACTTGTAACTCAAGTGCACAGCCATTGCTTTACTCATGAAACCTTTTGTTTGGTGGCGTTCTTGTTGCCGTCGCTGTATAGTGATTTTTTTCGTATTTCCTGAAATTAACGCTGTCATTGTGTACTTAGCTTGAACATGATCTTAGAGCAATAGGCGTACTGAAACGATTAAGACAATGGAGAAATTCGAAGGAAAAATTTAATTTAATATATTGTTTTCAGGGCCAGGCGTCGTCCTCGGCGGCGCGGTCTTCACTGCTTTTTAAGCTCCCTTATTGTTCATCAAGTAGCGAGGACGGCCGGGATAAAGAAAACATGTGAGTCCCAGATGGGATTTGTAGGCCACGTTCATTGGTCATCTACGGTCAGACTCAAAAGTTAGTAAGCCCTTATTACTTTCCTCGAAACGCGTCCTGAATACATCTCGAATCCTTAATGTCGAGTGCTTAGTGGTCAGTGATAAATCAAGAAGCATGGTATTTTTGTTTTGTAAAACGAGAAAGATTAAGAGACTATGAAGGGTAAGATAATTTATCCCCCACTTGGCGTCCTGTAGGCCTTATTCTCAATGTTATCCTTCTCAAGCTATTTTTAGACATGGTATGCGGTCCTTCCGCGAATATTAGGGAGTTTAAGAAAACCACAATGGCAACGGTTATATGTCGCGCTGGGCGACACAAAAGGTTTAATGAGCAGAACAATAGCTGTGCACGTGCTTTATTATATAATTCTTGGTACATTTCTTTGTCGTCCTCTGCAAAACAGCAACGTGAAACGGCCAAGTTCTGCGCTGTCTGGAGAACGTAAACCACGACGGCTAATTTTTCAAAGTTTTATTTCGAATTTATCGATGTGTCCTAGATTCAGTTTCGTGGTAGCTTTGACAGTGATAAACAAAGTAAATGACTTTAGGGCACCGGAGATTCGTGGGTAAAATATAAACTAATTTTTTTAATCGACGCTGTTCTTGGCGTCGCCGTCGTGGTTTGTTAAGCTCCCTAATATTACCACGTGCGCCAGGCTTTAAAAGTCGAAACGGCAGCCTATTAGTAAAGATTCATTTCACTGCCTTGATATACAGTTATGGGGTGTATAACTCAGCCTTACGACCAGACTGTTGTGGCCTATTGGAGACCGGATTAATAGGGTTCCACTGCAGTTGAACCTCCAAGTTATTAATTAATTAACATAGCGCCTTCTCAAAGGAACTGTGTCACGTTTTTTTTAGCCAAATGTAGACAGAGGAGGGTGAAAAGGTGGGGTACTAATCACTAATCATTTCTATTAAATCACGCATCACGGAGAATTTTTTTCACCAATCACGCGTCACGTAAAAAGAAGTAAGTACATCGCCAATTTTACTTTCTCGACCCTAAAAGCGTCGTCAAAAAAAGAACTTTGCTGATTCAACCACAAAAAATGCATCAGCAAATATGTGACCCTCTCACGCGAAAGTATCCGTTCGAACGGCTGAACGCACGGCAAGTGAACTAGCCTGCGAACAGGCTCCCAGCGAGGGCGGAAAAAAAATCGGCGCGGGCGGAAAAAAAATCCGGCGAGCGAAACGAGCCGTTAAGCGCGAAAAAAAAGAATTCCGCGAATTGCGCTCCCCCTAGTCACCATTTCGCTCTCGGCTCTCCCCGCTCGCCTTAGACCACACTTGGCTAGCTCGCACTAAACCAGAAGCATATGACTAAACCCATTAACCCAACCGGGAGCCTGTTCGCAGGCTACAAGTGAACGGATAATTTGAATAGCGATAGTCAATTTCCTTGTTCCAAGATATCTTAAGACCACTTGGCTCTACACGAGTTGATAACCACTGAATATAATGAGTAATGACTCTAGAAACGATTTTTAATGAAATGCAAACTTTGAAGGTAAATGTGAGGGATTTATGAGATGTAGGCTGTGTAGGTATATGCAGCGGATTCATAAGATGTGGGCTGTGTAGGTATTTGTTGGGAAGTAATATGATGAGACTGTCTAGGTATATGTGGGGGATAAATGAGATGTAGGCTGTGAAGGTATACTGGTAGGGGATTAATGAGATGTATTGCTGTGTAGGTACATGTGGGGGTTTAATGAGATGTAGACGGTGTAGGTATATGTAAGGGATTAATGAGATGTACGCTGTGTAGGTATAAGTGCGGGATAAATACGATGTACGCTGTGTAGGTATATGTGGGGGATTAATGAGATGTAGGCTGTGTAGGTATATGTAGGGGATTAATGAGATGTAGGCTGTGTAGGTATATGTAGGGGATTAATGAGATGTATTGCTGTGTAGGTATACGTGGGGTTTTAATGAGATGTAGACGGTGTAAGTATATGTAGGGATTAATGAGATGTAGGCTGTGTAGGTATATGTGGTATTTAGGGGGATGGTTCAGGAAGAATACTTGATTATATATCCAGGGGGTATTGTTTTAAGAGAGATCAATGGAGATGTGTATATTGGGGTGGAGTTAACCAGCCGCCCAACCATCCGGGTGGTGTCGCTCTTATAAGGCGAAAGAACAAAAGCCAATGAGAAAACACTGACCTCATAGCCAAACTGGACAAACGAGTTTCTGACACCGGCTGGATTTGATTATTCAAAATGGCGGACATTCCTTAATTTAAGGCTATAATATGCTAATTTGCCAAACATTCCTTATATGCACACTTATGTTCTGTAACGGCTTTGTAATTTATGTTATGCAAACAGTTATATTAAAATATACGTTCACCTTGTGTATCTTGATTTACAGTAGCAAGATTAAGCCTTGACTGATGACGTTCGTTTAAGGTTCTCTCTGTCATCTAATATTACACGTTGCAGCGAAAGAGTAGTTCAAATTCGTCGACAACGTCTACCGTCTACGAATGCCTACGAGCGAAAACACCTTCCGGCGCCTCACCGCCTAAAGCATCACAAGTTTCAGTGTTATTCCACCCGATATCATTGTCTCCGCAACATTTAGATTTGAGGTCAATTAAGTAGCGAGATCCCCGAGAACTGGAAGTTATGGAAAGAGTAATACTGTAATAATTTCAAGCACGTTATTGATGACGATGGCCTTTAAGTGTTCAAAGCCTTAAGCTATACTGAAGAAGACGAACTGAGAGATGCAAATATAGGGATCTTAACAATGACAACGGCGACGCCGAGGACAACGCCTTGTAAAATTAAATTTGTCCAGGATGCTTATGGCGTTAAAACCTCGCTCAGGCTAAATATATAATGATAGCGTTCAATTCTGAATGGAAATACGAAAAGTTAGCGGTTCGACTCATCGTTCGCGTTCGCGGTCATTTTACGTCGCTGCTTTCAGAGGACGGCTATGAAATGTACAAAGGTTTACTGGACACACTTGTACAGCCTTTGTTTTGCTCATTAAACCTTTTGTTTGGTGGTGCTCATTGACGTCGTGGTTTGTTCCAGACTCCGTCCACACTACGCAGGAGGAACTTAAAAACGCATACAGCTTTATTTCTACGGTTAGGTCTACGGTCCAGAGTAATCCGTCACGAAAACGGAGCTTTTCGAAAAAGCACTTCAAACCGGAGGAATTTGAAAACGCCGGCTTTGAGTTTTCGCGTGCACGGAAAACATTTTAAAACGAACCTTTTCGAACACGATAGGATCAAGAGAACCACGTGATTTCCCTGGCTGAGGTTTCCTCAAACAACAATATAAAACGACCGGTGGTATTGTTGCATTTTTAAAGTCCTCCGGTGCAGTGTGGACGGCCGGGCCTAATCTTCCTAGGCTCCTAATGAAGTCCATAATCACACGGCGTTCTTCAATGAGTCCAAAAAAAAAAAAAGAAAATCGGAGGAGGTCCCGCGTAAAGGAGAAATGCACCATAAACAAACACCTTAAACAAAATAAATATTTAGGAGTGGAACTCTTTTAGGACCTCGATCAAGTTTAATATTCGTTACATGTTACTAGCATTATCACGAAGGCTGACCCGGCGAGGTCCGTTACCGAGACATATCAATTGTCTCAACTTATCAAAACAATCCAATCAATTCCAATCAGGAGCCATAATCGGGGACGGAGACCGTAAGCGCGCGCTATTTCTAGTATTGGGGCTGTCCCTATGATATGGGACAATTTTTCTATTTTTAGAACAAATTGCGCCATCATGTGCGGCACACGCGCGTACATGACGCGAGGATTTTTGCGGATGTAGCGCGAGGAAATGGCGTCCGAAATTCCCGAAATGTTTGATGCTTTTGGCCCGCAAATCAATACGTTCATATCTATTGGAATTTTGCTTCAGTGTTTTCGTCGAAGGCTGCTCCAGTTTGAGTGAAGTAAGACTGTCGAATTTAGTTTTGTCCCGCTTTGTATCACCGACCAAGTTGTGTTCCGCTGCTTCTTTTACAAGAGCTCCACATTACTCCACTCTAAGTTTCACATATGTTGAAGATTAACAGCTTTTCCATAACACAGCAAAAAAAAAAAAAAAAAAAACAACAACAACAACAACAAAAAAAAGTTGGATATATTTGGATATAGCACTGTTTCAGGACTTCAAAGCTTCCCTCCTCTTGTCACACGCTTGCGAGGATTTCGCCAGAGTCTATCTCGACCGAAAAGTAAAACAAAAATAATAGCAAGTTTGAGTTTCGCCTGAATTGTAAGCAACGCTTGATGTTTTATCAAGGCCCAATAAATGACAATAACGTTTAACTGTAGACGCTGCTCAGTTTTGTTTGTGTAAAAATCCAGTAAATTGTCTGTTGTCGATGAATAAGAGCGCCCGTTGATGCGTGTTTTGTACAGTCAGTAAAACATGACAAATTGGATTTCCGCACTTTCGTGTGAAAACGTACATCGAACTCATATTATATCTCTAGTTTTTAAATATGTTTAAGGTTGATAAATGTTTGAGAACATATTAAAAGCTTAGCTGAAGATATGTGAATACAGCAGAAATAATCAGCAAAGTTACAATGACGCTTTCTTTAATCAACTCCAATAACGATTTCGATTTCGTTGGTTGTCAGTTATCCAAAATCCTTGTCTATTTCATTTTCGCAGTGTTAAATTTCACTATGTTAAAAAAATACACATGATATTAGAAGCCTTTTGACGTTGGTGAAAATTATTGCAATATCTCAGCACAAAAGACAACGAAAGAAATCTTTGTCAAGATTTGTTGACAATCTGAAAATACCGACTCGGATTTGAAGGTGCACGCGCTGCACTATGCAAATAAGCTACTTGTACGCTTCAGACTTTCCTTTCAAAAACTTTTGCAAACTCGCCAAACAAGCAGAAACAATAAGAAGCTATCCAAAACAGGGTTTGTTTATGATTAAGCATTGTTTGGGAAACTCACAAATTAACTCGATACCAGAGTAAAGAGTTTTCTTGCATAAATTTTCTTTACAGAACAAACGCAAAATCTTACTCGTACAACCAGCGCGAGTAGATACTTCATTCACAGCGCGAAATTGAAGTCTTGTTTTCGTCCCTGAAAAACTCACCTTTTCCATTAGCTCAGAGCATAAAACTACATATAAGAGCCCTGGTTCTTATTCCCTGCCTTATTCCCAGCTATCGCTGTGAAAAATCTGCAAAAGAATCTCGCATCTCTCATCATTTGATCACGCAACGTGACAACATCCACGCGAGAGCCCCCGACATGTGCGTGGATCCGCGCGGATATATGACGTCAGGATGGCGCAATTTGTTCTAAAAATAGAAAAATTGTCCCATATCATAGGTGCGCGCGGATTCCAAGACTTACGGTCTCCGTCCCCGATTATGGCTCCTGTTCCAATTCAGTTCAATTGCAATTGAATTGTATCCAATTCAAGTTTTCAAGTGCATCACTAATCGATGTTATATTAACAAACTGGCCCCAACAAAATTGCCTGTTCTGGAGTTCTCCACACTAGTTTCAGAGACCATTATCCTATTTATGCAGTGCGCAAAATATCCGTTATATCAGTACAGCCGGCAAATCTCATAAATACATTTCATACAGGGATTATTCGAAATTTGACTCTCAAATTCCGAAATGATTTAGCCAAGCTCCATTGGGAAACTCTGAAACATTACGATGATCCTGAAAATTTGTGGAATACCTGGAAAAAATGTTTCTTTCTGTAGCTGACCAACACGCTCCGCCAAAAACAAAGCAAGTTCGTCAGAACGTTTCTCCTTGGCTCACTCGTGACATCACGGCACTTGTTGTCTAGAGAGACAAAACTAAATCAAACGCTCAAAAACATAATGATTCCAAACTTTGGTCAGAATACAAATCGCTTAGAAACCAAGTTAACAGAGAGAATAAAAATTCACGAAAACGCTTCTGCAACTCTACATTCTCTGAAAACTCAAGTAATCCCAAAGAAATTTGGAAACAATTAATTCAGTTACAGGTAGATCAGAAAAGGACTCTATTATCAACGAAATTAATGTCGATGAAACACATTTTATCAACAATCAAGACGAGTGCTGATTTCGTAACTTAACACTTCACGCGTGATCGGGCCTCAAAACTTCCAAGCACTACCAAGGCTTTTAATCTTTTCTTAACCCCAGCTTCATCCGTTTTTCAATTGACCTGTATTAATCCGAATGATGTGTTGAATCTCCTCGAAAACTTGGTCACTAATAAATCTGCCGGTCTCGATCGCATTCCAAACAAATTACTCAGGGTCGCAGCGGATATTATTGCCGAGCCCCTTTGCTTACTTTTTAACAATTCTACCGCTAGTGGTTATATTCCTAGTGATTGGAAAATTGCAAACGTTTTTTTCCATTCCACCAGGGCAACAGTAAAACAAATCTTAACAATTATCGTCGAATTCCCATTCTATCTTCGATTTCTAAAATTATAGAAAGGCTTGTTTACAACCAACTCTGTTTTATACCTTTCGGATAACAAATTGCCAAACAAATATCAATCAGGCTTTCGATCGTTACATTCAACCACCACAGCTTTGCCTGACGCTACCAATCAATGGTACTTCAACATCGATAATGGCCTTGTCACATCCGTTGTTTTTCTCGACTTAGCTAAAGCTTTTGACACCATTGATCACAATATTAATTATTCCAATAATTTTCCCCAAAAAATAAAAGTGGGGACCCGTACGGGAGACCGGGAGATTCGGTGTGTATCCATGAGGCTCCTGGATAATCTGAGAGAGTTTTCATCGTCTGTAAATGAAGAGGCTCCCGACGAGGGCGAAAAAAATATAACAGGGCGAGCGAAGCGAGCCTGGCAGGGTGGGATTTTTCCCTCTCCAGACCATTCTTGGCTATCTCTGCCCGCCTGTTTTTTTCCTTCCCCTACAACACATTCGGGGAGCCTGTTCACTGGCTAAGTTGGCAGAGATCTTGTAAACAAATTGAGAAGACGTCTACGCCACCTTTGCCATGTTTGCAGAGATTCGACAAGGATATTGAAAATCAGTTTGCAGAAACATAACGGAAACGAACAACAGCCGAAACGTCCTGACTTAAATACGACGGAAACATGACTCGACATTTTCGTTCCGGAAACATGACGGAAACTTGATAGAATCGCCAAGACTTGGTATTTCAGGTTTCCGTAAAACTTAACTGTAACGGAAACATGAAACTCTATGTTTCCGTCGGGTTTAAGAAATGCGGAAACGTGGGACTTCTTCCTGTGCAATATTTGTGTCAAAGCTTTACACCTGCAAATCCTTTTCTGTGTGGCAAGGTTTTTATGTCTGTGAAGCATATAACGTGGATTTTGAATTCAGTTAGGTCTTTATGACGACCTTCATTAAGTGGCACACAAACGTTTCCCATGTGTAGTCTCTCGTTGCTTATACAACTGTCTCATCGAGCGTTATAAAATGATACCAAACTCTAACGTGTGTTATCGTTTCAGCCCTTTTGGACGAAATTCGTTCAGACCTTTTTTTACGATAGCCGGATTCGGATATGGTGTGTCATATTCTCTTGATCTGATACACTGCCAAAAATGATCGGTCGACAAAATGGACAGAAATAACATTGAAGCTCATAGTCCTTGTGTAAAGTTTAATTATTTTCAATTGACTTATTCCTATAATTTGTATCACAATTGTTTGGACCTATAGTACTATTAAGCACCATGAGATCCACGAAGATCAAAGGTCAAGAAAAGAACGAAAAAGACCAGAAAATGGTGTCACGTCTGCCACGATTTGATGATCTTTTTTAAAACTCTATTTACTATTTACTTTGAATGAATGTTATCCTTCTAATTCAAAGAACGTTCACTTATCACGGAAATCTAATTGGTAAATCACGTATCACGTGCTTGTAAAATAGCAAATCACGCATCACGTTATGATGTCCTTTCCCGCGTCACGGCGGCTAATTTGGGGCGATCACGCGTCACGCAAAAAAACCCTTTGCCACCCTCAAAGAAGGAAATAACCACCAAATTATTGAGTGGAACTGATGAAAATAACCACTTAACATATATAGTGAAAGAACATTTCAATAACACAGGAAATAAAAAAGAAGACACGGAAAGCATCGACCAATATTAAACGGATTGCGATATGGGGTTGCGATATCTTGTTTGTTCGTTGCCGCCTTTAATTATAACGCCCGGGAGACATATTTGTTTGTAATAAAGCTATGGTTTTAAATAGTTCATCTTGTATGATCGTCCGGGTGAGTGTAGTCAGTGTTGTGTAGTTCTGAAAAGAACTGTTGTTAGTGACTGACGTTTCGACAGCCTGAGCGGAAGTCATCTTCAGAGTCAAGTGAATAGTGTTTGTCAGACGATGCTATAGTTTAGGCCTCCTTCCACACGTATCCGGATGTGTTTGAATCCGCAACTTTTTCTTTCCGGATACAGCTTCCGTCCACACGCATCCGGCGAATTCGGCAGCGAATTCGGATATTTTTGCTACGAGTGAACGGGGAAATTTTTTAATCTGAAAGAAAAAGTTGCGGATTCAAAAATGTCCGGATACTTGTGGACGGGGCCTCAGTTGTTTAATTTAGATCCACCGAGAGAACATTTCTTCGCTAACCATGATTAATCTATAGTTACATAGCGAGTACGTGACAAAACTTAATAAAAATCAATATGCTCAACTCAGCCAGGACAGTTCCTTTAATGCATACTTTTCGTTTATTATGAAAAGAAAAATTGGGCAGATTAAGTCTTATTTTTAATTAAAAGTTGGCCTTGTCGTGCTAACAACGTTTACAGGATATTCAAGCTCAATTATGCTATCCCAACTAACAATTATTATTATTATTATTATTTATTATTATTTTTTTTAAAATTCTCATCTATCAGCTAAAGGTCTCAGCATTTTTTCAGCTAGGGTCCCGTGCACACTACGCTGGAGAAATTTGAAAACGCAGCTTTATTTCTAGGAATAGGTCTACCGTCCACACTAATTCGTCAGTAAAATGGAGCTTTTCGAAAACGATCCTCAAACCGGAGGAATTTGAAAACGACGGCTTTGCGTCAGTATGGGCGGAGAACAGTTTGATAACAGAGCTTTTCGAAAACGATGACATTGAGATAATTATGTGATTTTCCTGCCCAACTTTTCGTCAAATCCAAATCCAAAATTAAGGCGGTAATTGTTGCGTTTTCAAATTTTCCGGCGCATTGTGGACGGAAAATATTTTATGCGTTTTCAGAGTGAAACCACCGTCTTTAAATTTCTCCGGCGTAGCATGGGCGGCGCCTAATGGTTTAAAATCTGGGCCAGTTCTCATTTATTCACACGCCCCATCCAGATACGCCATTAGGGCTCTTTTTATGAATGAATAACACGCTGGTTTTATCTCGCCTATTTCAAGATCTCAACTTATAACGGTAATTGGACAGCTTTGTACGTTAAGATTCTGACTTGGTTCCGATGTAAAGAAGAACAAGAATTTTTTTATTGATCCCTCAATCTCGCTGTGATTACTTTTGTTTTATATTCTTCTAAGGCGCGGAGCCAATTTAGAATTTTAATATCTCGAAATAGGTCTTATTGTTTACAGCGGATGTGCTGTTTTTCATTGATGTTTGATTTGAAATCTATATTCAAACAAAAGAGTCAAAAACGAAAACCACTTTGTAAAAAAGCAGCTGCGTGTTACAAAAAGTCATCCGTGTGCTAGATTTATAGCAAAAACTGTCGTAAAAACTGAGAAGAAATTGTTTTGCTTCCTGACTGATGGGACCGACAGAAGAAAGTAGAGGAAGCTTACCGCAGAGCGCCATAAATTCTTCAGTCTTTGCTCTAACCACAATTTTATCGCTCTCAGGAAATTCGCTCGTCTGTTTCGCTTTCTATCGAAACAGAAGATTACGCACAATTACCAATTTTTACATCCTGTCTTTAGCAGTAGCTGATATGATGGTGGCCGTCTTCTTGTTTCCATTTGGCACGGTTGCTTATGGGCTGCGCACTTGGCCATTCAGTGACAACTACTGCCAGTTCACTGGTTTTCTTTCGTTGTATTGGGCTGAGGTGTCCCTTTGCATTATGGCACTCACGTCGATCAATCGGTACTTGTGCGTTGTAAAGCCTCGTATGTACAGAGTACTGTTTACGAAGAGGAAGACTATTACCTCGATCATCTGGGTTTGGATTTGTTCGTTCATCATGTCCCTCGTCTACAATGTCGCCGCATCTGTTACTTATCGGTGGCAACCTTACGGTTTATACTGCCGACCAAAGATCCTTGATGAGCGGTTCGAGAGGATTTTGAACATAATGTTTGCGTGTTTGACTTTGCTATCAATGTTACTAGTGATATTTGGCTACGGTCGGGTTTATAGCGCTGTCAGAAAACACAACAGTGCCATCGTCCCTTCTCTGCGATTTCCAGACAGAACCATTAGTGCGCAAGAGATAAAAACATCTCGTGTACTTTTTGCTGCTGTGTTTGGTTTTTTCATCTGTTGGGCTCCTTTTATAGTCGTTTCGATTTTAGAATTCGGTTTTCTGGTAAACATTCCTTCTTCTATAGAGTTCATTCACCTGTTGTTCTCTACTTTCTCCGCGTGCATCAACCCAGTAATTTATGGCGTCATGAACCGCGCCATGCGAAAGGAGTTTCGTAGCATATTACTATGCAGAAAAGGTTAGAAAAAATATAGTAACTACAATGTAAAGCCCTGGTCAAACGACGCGTGATAGTTGATGATAGTCGACGAGACCCGTAGCCAACTATCATGCACTATCATCGACTATCATCAACTGTCATTTACATTAAGCTTGTTCAAATTGTTAATGATAGTCGATGATGGTTTTTCCCGTTTGACCACGCCTACGATAGTTGGTGATAGTTTATGACAGTTAGGGGGGAACCACCTCTCCACGGTTTGACCACGCCCTCACTGCAACCAACGTTGAAGTGATTTTTGGAGCTGTCACGCGCACGCGCAATTTTGCCTTGATTTCCTCTCTCTATATATCATTCACAACCGGCTGACACGATGTTTTTTCAATTTGTGATGCAAATTAGCCATACGGTCTGCCAAGGCGCAAATAGAGGAAGGAAGGAAGACAGTCCTCTTAAAATTGTCTCGTCCCTGTAGTGGAAGCTTGTGGCAAATTTGATTTCATTACTATAGCTACGTAATAAAGAATAGTCAATCGATATTTTAATTGTTAACTTTTCAAGTTTTTTTTTTCTAGAAATGCACCGAAATCGCCTAAAACATAGAATATTATATACTACATTACTAAAAGCTTAGCATGGCTACGCAAAATATATAAAAAGAATAGAAAAATAGTAGAAATGTGATGATTTTGTCCTTACTGACTGAGTGGGAGTTCGGGAGGGGAAAATATTAATTTGGCTCGAGCTAAGGACGTATACGGACCTAGCGCAGCGAGGTCTGTATAAGATGCCGGATTCGCGGTAACAAATTTGCGTTATTATATATCTCAGAATATCTTATACAGCAGCGGAACCCCAAGGGAGGGATATCAACTGTGGACTAACCCTATTCTGACAGGTGGAGACGGAAAGTGCACGAACTGACTTCAGAACCGTTTATAACGTTTTCAACACCTAAGTAAAAGCTGTTAGACTCTGCAACTGTATCTGAAATTTACCTGGAACAATACGTTTGGTATGACATGCCTTGGAACTCGGAGGCTTGATGTTTTGATGGTAATTGTATATTGGCATGCCACTCAAAATTTGAAATTTCTTGTATTTATCAGCAAAATTTCACTTTCATGCGGCGGCTATTTTTCTTATTATTTTTCGGCTCTCTGCAGGGTTGTTTTGCTAATTTTGATTAGGTTCAAGGAATTTTTTGGTGATTTCCTCACGTTTTAGAAAGATCCAAAAATCCAATCACAATGCCAACAAACTCGTTTGTTGTGTTCTTCGCGCACGATTTCAAACGCACGAAAATAAATCAAGAAAGCTACGCTACTGGTAGATTAGAAAAAGATGTTCTTATAAAAAGTCGGAATATTTGCCAAAACGTAATATATAAAATAAAGTACACTTGGTTGTAGCTGTGAAAATGTACTTGTGATATTCTTCGAGGTGCTCGATCAAATTTTCCAAAGAAATTTCTTTGTCCTTATGATAATTTTTTTTATATTTTCTTCATATGCAGAATTAGTTCATTTTGAATCGACGTTACTATGTAGCGTTTTCGCATGACGTCACGACAGCCATATTGGCGTTCCAAAACAATGAAACAGCGGCCATGTTGGTTTACCAAACCAATCCTGTGGAGTTCAACTCTTTTCTTATACAAACACTTCCTTCTGCATGAGCACATGCTTGCCACGTGAGTGAAAACGCTCTATGACCTCGATTGCCAGCTGCTGTTCGGAAATTCCGCAATCCTCCCCCCTGGGGTCCTTCGGGAACTGGGCTTCAGTGAGAGGCGAAAATCGAGCCTACTTTGCTATTCACCGACTCAACATCATGAGACATTTAAGATGGCGGATCAAAGATGGTACGTTATGAATTGTGGAGCAAGTTGAACAATATTTACCAAGAAGTCTTATCTGAACTGTCACGTCTGAAGATTATTGAAAAAAAAAAAAAAAACTCAACAATTTTAGTTATAGTTATCGTTGTAAAATGATGCATCAAAAGAATTGGATGTATGCGTCACGTTATACCATCTGAGAACCCAGAGGCTTTTAATAAGTACAGTTTCTATATAAAGTGCTGTTGACAAAGACAGCTTCCAGTGGCCATACTAATCATGCTTTAAGAAGAAACAGAGAAAGAACGAAAGTGGCCAAAATATATTTTCACCAACCACATGCTTCTGTTATTTGTTACATGTATTTTTTACTCATATTTTCTACTTGCTCAGAATCAATATGAATCCGGCTGTGGCTACCTTTGTTTAGAACACCTAGAAATCATCTTGGGTCTTCACGAAATAGTCAGTCAGAAAGCGAAAACAAATATTAATAATGTTATTGACTATTCTTTGAAATAGCAATCTAGAGTAACAGTTTTAATTTGATTTGTGAAGACCTTGCATTTCTTATTTAATCGACCACCAGGACTGCAATCCCCCCAAGAGTTCGAGCTCAATAAAACAATATTTTCGACAAAAAATTATTAACGGTTTTTCATAAACCTACCCGGCTTTTTTCGGAAATAGCCAATTGACGCAAGTCTTGGGAGATAATAGTTTACAGTAGTTTAAATTAAGATTATTCGTCAAAATTGCCCAAAACTAATTTGAAACGCAGGTGGTACTGTTTAAGACTCATCTCTATCCGGGCAATAACTTAAAGGGCAGCTAGGCACTTAATTTTAGGAAACAATATTCTTTGCAATCAGCGATGGAGACACCCGAGGATGTTAGAAATCTCGCTACGATTATCGTACACACTGTTGTTGTCGCTCTTACGGGATTTTTTTCCCTGACTGGAAACTCTCTCGTCTGTCTCGCTTTCTACCGAAACAGAAGACTGCGTAACCATTACCAATTTCTACGTGTTCTCTCTGCATTTCGCTCGATGGAGAACGTTAGTGATACAATGTCGTTTCCACTTGGTGGGATTTCAGATTTCCAATGCGTAGGTCAGTAGTTTAACCGGTCTCTTGTAGGCTTTGCAGTTGAACTTTTGGCGTAAGTGAAAGCAGTGTGGAGAAAATGGTCGGGATTTTCCTCAACAATGAAAACGGTGTTAGGATGGTAACTGTTCAGAGGCTCAAGCAGCGCATCAGGTTTTTTTTCAAGTTCAACTGCAAAGTCTACAAGAAACCGGGTAAACTACCTAAGTATTGGAAATCTGAAATTCCTACCAAGTACAAAAGAAATTGTGTCACTAGCCGCGCTCTCCATCGAGCGAAGCACATCTCGTCTGATTTTGACAGCAATGTCAAAACAATTAACAATTACTGGATGAGGTTGAGCAAAATATCATGATTTGTCAGTGGAGAGCAGATCAAATAATTGATCTGCGATCATGGGAGACACTGACAAATAACAATATTTTGCGATAACCGAGTTCAATAAATAAATTGTTTTATCATTCGATCATCAAAATTGTTTTTTTTATTTAAATCACTTTCTGACAGATCAGGGGAGCAATCTACCATTTTTCACCAGAGATCAGCAGAATATCATTTGCAACAAAACACAGTTAGACGGTACTAAGCATGAGCAGACCATTATTTGTAGGCAGTTATTTGCAGGTCATGTGGTTGGCTCTCGGCCAATGAAAAGGAATAACAAAATGCATCGCCGGAAAGATAATGTTATTTATTCACAGCTGTTATGTATGTGTTTCGGTGTGTTTGGTTTATTTCTTTTTTTGTGTGTACGTATTTGGCTGTATGCACATACCAGGAATTAATACCAACACTGAAATCTTTCAGCCATGTATTCTTCTAGCTTCGTATAGCAAATCTGTTTTAAATTTCAAGTTTTATCGATCTGAGTTTTTCTCGCCATCAATCGGAGAGGGGAAAGACTGGTAAAAGCTTATTGCTTGTATAGCTAAGTGCATGATCACTACAAATAAGATTTACATTACACTTAAGAAGAATATGATTTTTGTGTGTTGAAAATTTGTAAACACAATACAATTATTGGTAAAACCCTTCCTTTCTCTAAACGGCAAAACTAGCCAAAAAGCATCAAAAACAGCACTAGCTGGCAGTTTGATGCTAATAGAAAAACAATATTCTTATTAAAAAAATAGTGTGCTATACCTGAAAGTTAAATAAGCCACATAAAAAGAGGCAATAACAGCAGCAAATGACAAACAGTTACTGGATGATTCTTTCCGTGATTTCAAGAATAATCATAAAAATTACAATTTCCTCGATTGTGATTGGTTTAAAAAACTCCTGTTTTCCACTAATTCATTTGCCAAGTTGTTATCGGACAGTTTGTTATCGGACAGTTCAATAAGCCAATCACATTCAAAGGTGTAGTTTAAATCAACCAATCACATTCAAAGTTCCCAACCCAAGTTCTTTTAGCCATTCAGATATGCCGGGTGTCCTGTACGACTCATCTTTACCAAGAACAAACTCGGCGAAAAGTTCCCGATCAGTGAAGAAGAATATATCTATCCTGAACGTCAACTGCCAAAGTCTACCGGCTAAAAGAGAAACATTTCTACATCTGATTAACGATGCAAAACCTGATATAATTATTGGAACTGAATCCTGGCTATCTCACGAGCACAGCAACAATGAGTGTTTCCCTACAGAGACCTACCAGGTAGAGAGGAGAGACAGACCAAACGACCCTCACGGCGGGGTGTTTATTGCTGCTAAAAGAGACCTAGTATTTGTGAGAGAAAGTAACCTGGAAACAGAGTGTGAACTGCTCTGGTGTAATATTCATATCACTGGATGTAAGACACTCCATATAGGAGCATACTACAGACCGCATGTAGGCGATGAAAACAGCCTCCAAGAACTGGATAAATCACCTTCTCTAATAAATCCTGCCCATGATATCCTGCTTGGAGGGGACTTCAACTTCCCAGGCTGGGACTGGAAAAACAAAACCTTGAAAACCTGCCCATTCCCTACACTACATCACCAATTTGGGGATCTACTCGACGATAAAGGGCTTATCCAAATGGTCGAAGAACCTACCAGGAGCCAAAATATACTAGACCTAGTAATCACTAATAATCCATCTAGAGTTCACCATGTCAAGGCGTGATTGCCTGGCATATCAGACCACGACTGCCCAATGATAGATCTAGACATACGTCCCATTCGCTACAAACAGAAACGGCGAAAAATACCACTCTATAAGAGGGCACGATGGGATAGCTTTGAGGCAGACCTCCAAACCACAACTGAGGTGATAGATCGTAACAAAGATACATTGTTGGCAAATGAACTATGGCTTACCTTTAAAAACGCCATTCATGACGGCACCCTAAAACACATTCCACACAAGACATGTAAACACAAGAACAACTTGCCGTGGATCACGCCTAGCATTAAAAGGCTAATCAGGCAGAGAGACAGAACAAATATCAAGCGAGAAAGAACAAGAGAAAGGAATGCAGTTGGAGCTTCTCGTCTACTTGACCAGAAGATGAGAGAGCTAAGGAGAAAAATCCAGAGGGAATCTAGGAAACAGTATTGGGAGCATGCCGAGTCTATCATCTCACCGATGGAAGAAGACACAAATGACTTCACCGGAATGAAAAGATTCTGGTCCTTCATCAAACACAGCAGAAGGGACAGTATGGGTGTCGGGTCATTGAAGAAAGATGGCACAACAATATCTCATCCCAGAGATAAAGCTAATATCCTAAACATGCAGTTCCAGTCAGTGTTCACACGTGACAATCCAGACGCGCAAGATATTCCGATGATGTCATCGCCGTTTGCCACCATAGACGACATCCAAATAACTAGGGCAGGAATCAAGCGGATGTTAGACCGGCTTAAAATCCATAAGGCACCCGGACCGGATGGTATAACACCTCGAGTGATGAAGGAGCTCTCAGAACCTGTAGCCTCCATTCTTACTATCATATTTAAGAAGTCGTATGAAAGCGGAGAAATCCCAGACGACTGGAAATGTGCCAACATCACACCTATCTATAAGAAGGGCTCTAAATATGATGCAAGTAACTACAGGCCTATCTCCCTAACGTGTGTATCAAGCAAATTGATGGAGCATATCATAGCAAGCTCAATCATGCGGCACGCCGATAACCACAACATCCTGTACCCCCTACAACATGGCTTCAGGGATAGAAGATCGTGTGAAACACAGCTTTTGGGATTCGTAAACGACCTAGTTAACACTATGCATGCTGGATCCCAGACGGATATCCTGGTGATGGACTTTAGTAAGGCATTTGACAAAGTCAGCCATCCTCGTCTTGTTACCAAGCTGAAGTATTATGGAATTGGTGGTAGGACAAACAGATGGGTCCAATCCTCCTAAGTGGCAGAACACAGAGAGTTGTCCTTGAAGGAGAATTTTCAGACGACGCCGAAGTACTTTCTGGTGTGCCACAAGGTTCTGTCCTGAGTCCATGCTTATTCCTTTTTTATGTAAATGACCTACCTGAATCCCTTGCCTCTAACATTAGACTATTTGCTGATGACACCATTGTGTACCTGACCATCCACTCAGACAGTGACACTCAAGTACTCCAAAGAGACCTAGACAAATTAGCTGAATGGGAAACCCTATGGAAAATGGAGTTCCATCCAGACAAGTGTGAAGTACTTAGAGTAGGGCGCAAGCGTGCTATGGTACAAAATGACTATATTCTTCATGGTAAGACATTAGCAACGGCTGACTCAGCCAAATACCTCGGAGTTACTATAGCATCAGACCTGAGATGGAACAAACACATCGACACCATCTCAAGTAAAGCTAATAGAACTCTTGGATTCCTGAAAAGGAATCTAAAGATTAACTCTACTGCACTCAAGTCCACTGCCTATAAAACATTGATCCGACCTACCCTCGAGTATGCCTGCACCGTTTGGGATCCTTACACACAGGGAAACATCTATAAGCTCGAGATGGTGCAGCGTCGGGCAGCGAGATTTGTTCTTGGCAGATACAACAACACATCCAGCGTAGGGGACATGCTGTATGAGCTCGGCTGGACTTCCCTCCAAATTAGGAGACAGACACTTAGACTCTGCATGATGTATAAAATTCATAAAGGCTTGATAGCCATGGACGCACAAGAGTTCATGACTCCACTTCAAAGGAGATCACGGCACGTAAATTCAGATGCGTACAAAATTCCCCGCTCAAAGACGGACTACCACATGTACTCGTTTTTCCCGAGGACGATACGAGAGTGGAACAGCCTGGCCAATGAAACAGTAAATGCACCAAACTTGACGGCCTTCAAGAAAAGCCTGCCGCCTGACCAAGGCCAAACCAAACGACGTTGACTTTGACTTTATTATTATTATTATCATCATTATTGCTATTATTATTATTATTATTTAGTTTTTATTATAACATTTTAGCCTTATTTTAATTTGTAGTTTTTTAGTTATACGCTCACTAGAATCTTCAGAATTGAAGGAGATGAGTCGCCCAGGAAGAAGAAGAAGAAAGTTGTGGTTGCGTGCTTGCTTGCTTGCTTGCTTTTGTGTTTTTGGCGCATAATTGCCGGTAGGAGACGCGGTGGCCTTAGAATGTTTACATCTCCTTTGTAAGTATTTTAATGCAAATTTTCCCTTTCTTTCATAACTTGGCTATTCTTCTTTTCTCGGAAATTGTAATTTTTGTGATTAATTGGTAGTAGGACTTCGTGTCGTCCAATTCGGTCTGTAATCATACTCGTGATAAACAAATCGGACTCCCGCTTCGCGGTCGTCCGACTTTGTTATCACTCTTATGATAACAGACCGAATTGGACTCCACTCAGTCCTATTACCATTACTAATCAAGTGTGAGGTAAGTGTTATCAACCAACGCCGAACGCTGAAGCTGATATCAAACATTTACTAAGACCTTCGTTTTACACTTCATCTTTTTGGATAACACGAAAAACCGAATTAATTGTGTTTAACACAATTAATTCGGTCTTATTATAGATTGTTGCAAAGAACTTAGACTATGGCCTAATATCGGCATTTAGCTGTTTAATAGTGAAACCACTTCTTAGTCTGAACACTCAATGGAAATTGCATTCGTTGCTTAAACCTTTGTCTTGTCGTCACTCTTTTTTTTGCTTGAGTATTTCGTGATTTGCAGTCAGGATAATCCAGGGGGAGATAAATAATATCAGTCAAATAAAGCTGAACGCTGAGGCTGATATGCACTAACCAGGACCTCATATTTGACTACACGTGTATTTTGGAGATTTAACACGAAAATTAAAAGAGAAAAAAACGAATTCAGTAATTGTCTTATTACTGATACAATAAATGGCACAGAACTTAAAACATAGCTTATACATTAAGCTGCGCGAGTGAAACCAATTTACACTAGCTAAAAACCGAATTGGAGATTTCCTTCGTTGCTGAAACCTTTGTCTTTCCTTCACTGTTTTTTGTTTTATCGTCTTAGTTTTCAGATATTCTCTTAATATTTGTTTGGCTACGTCCGTGGATTTTTGCGCATTTTTCGCGTTAAGAGTAGTTAACAATATCTACACAATTTTCCGTATTTCGCAAATGGAAAGCTTACAATGAAAAAACCTTTTTGCGCTTGAATGTATGTTCAGATGTATTTGAAGGGTTACGCCCAATTGCTAATCGCTTCCAGTTCAATTTCATCATTATTCACTCAAAGATTTTAATGCAGAACTCAGGTTTTTTGAAACTTTTGACGAACTAAGAGAACTCAGTGTTTTGAACCAAACAGGACGAATGCGGAAAATATTTGACAATTATTCACCGAAGTGGAGGTGAATAGTAGTGGATATTTACCGAGCCGGTTCGCCGCTTGGTAAATATCCATTACTTTAATTTCACTGTCACTAACACTGAGGTGAATAATTGTTTTTGTATATTCCACAGAAGCTGAATAACCAGCGGACCTAAAAAACACTTTATTTTTGACAATGAAACGACAAATGGACGGAAATTTCAACATCTCTGCTTGGAGGTGTGTTGTACTTTACTAATCGTCTCCGAGTTAACCAATCAGAACGCGCGAAGAGCACTATTCACTTGTGAGGTGTAAGTGAAATCAGATAATGTTATTCTGATGATTTTGTTGTGACTTAAGTCAGAAAATTTACTATCAGTGTTGTTAGATTATTCTCTGCCTGTTTTCTGGCGCATTCTAATTCTCGCACATCAGTCATGATGAAAGACAAGACAACTTTTCAAAACTGTATTGCAGTAAAGATTCCAGGGTTATACTTTCCTTGTCATCAATCGTTTTTGCAAAACAATGTGTTTCGAAACTCCTTGCGCATGGATCGATTCATAAATCCATAAATGAGTGGATTAATCCACGAAGAGATAGCAGAGAACAATGGATATATCGGCTTTGCATAATGAGGGATAGACACCTGAAACCCAAATTGTAAAATTAAGATGACGATAAAGGGAATCCAACAAATACAATATCCAAACAAAGCTGCAAAAAGTATTCGAGCTGCCTTAATCTCCTGAGCACTAATGTGTGTTCCTCGTTGGACGTTTGATCCTTGTAGAAAAGGAAAAACAGCGGTGTTGTGTTGCCTGACAGCACAGTACACTCTGCCATAGCCCAATATTACTAGTACCATGGGAACGGTGAATAAGCAACCACAGACGATAAAAAACAATCTTTCTATCATCTCGTCGTGAAACGTTGCTCGGCAGTATAAGTTATCGTAATCCCACCGATATATGACCGGTATTGTATAAAGACTTAGCGTCTGAACGAGCAAAGAAACCCATACGATAACAATGGATAAGATCGTCTTCTTCCTTGTGAAATACTTGGAGTAATTCTGTGGCTTGACAACGCAAAAATATCGGTTAATCGATGTGAGAGCCAGAGTGCACGTTGAAACCTGACCCCAGTACACCGCAAGGAAGCCCGCAAATTGGCAGAAGTTGAAACTAAATGGCCATCTACGAAACCCAGAGGCGACTGCGCCGAACGGAAATAGCAAGACTGCCACCATGAGGTCAGCTACGGCGAGCGACAAGACGTAGAAATTTGTAATTGTTCTTATTCTCCTGTTTCGGTAGAAAGCGATACAGACCAGTGAGTTACCCGTGAGGGACAAAAGTGACGTATTAACAAGAATAATAGTGTGTATGATGACTGCTGGCAAACTTCTTGTATCTTGTGTGTGATCCATTGCTGCTAAAAAACAACTGCGTTCTATCTGATTCAGTTAAGTGCAGAGTTTCTTTTTCTTTGGACTAAACCCAAGTGATAGCGATCGTTAACTAACTGCATGTCACTGTTCGGAACACCTGCCATCTGATCAATTGTTTAGGTCGCTCCAGATCGATTAATTTCAAAGCAGGTGTAAAATCCACGATAATTGTTCAAAAGGGAACTAATTCTCTTTGTCATTGCAGCAAAAAAAATCATTATGCTTTGAAATCGGTGTATAATACAAAAACAGCCTCTCTTTATCTGACTTCTGTTCCAATTGAACTTGAATCGTTATGATAGTTATTGCGGCTTTTGTGTCGAAGCACAGCTATACCTTTTAACCGCAACAAGATTGTCGGTCTGTGTTTTACAAGCTTGCGGAAGGAGGTTGTGCCATTAGCGTTTTCTGTAGGATTAATTAACTTTTGAAATATATCAGTCGGTTTAGTTGAACGGCTCTGTAGAAAATAAAGTGTTTTTATAACAGATAAATGGACTGATGTTTGCCTGTAGAAATATTATCTTTCAGGATCAAAAAAAATATTAACCAGAAAAAGAGGTTTAAGAACTCATATGCTAGTTTTTTCGGGAGATAAATTTCCAACGGCAAGTATCAACCTATAGGTCTGAGACGAAACATTCTATTTTTTTTTATTACTAAATATTCTTAGCGACATGTCTAAAAAAGGAAAAGGCCTTTAACTTGTTTATTGGTTTGAAGCTTTCGAATTTGACTTCAGCGCGAGTTTGGGCTATCGCCAAAGAACATGCGGTTTTGTATTTTTGACTACGACAAAAATTGCAAAGAGCGATCATCAGTTTTGGATTCAAAGAAAGATCCATTGGTGAACTGTACATTAAACGTACCAGCTGTTAGTTGTCTAGAGTTTACTCAACGCAGCTCACGCTTGAAAAATTTCGGAATAGAACTTTACTTTCAAATGATAACAGTTCAAGCGAAGATCCCTACTGTTCCCTCGGGTCTCATGCGAAACTGTCAAGCCGGAAGCTCGGGTCAAACAACAGGATCAAGGTCATCTGAAATGATAATCTTTATGTTGTCTCTGTTATTCCTCTGAATTTTCTCAAGAATTAAAGTAGTACAACTGAAAAATGAACATTGTTTTCAGCGGTAGCTCAGTTTGAAGGGCAGAAATAATGAAGAACAATTTGTCTAGATAAAGTTTGGCCATGAGTGAAGAGCGCATAACCACTTTTAATAATAAAAATTGCACTCTAAAACTACATTACAATGTTATGCCCATCAAACCGCCAAGTTCCATTTGGGTAAAGAGGACAGTCCCAACCTAGAGGTGTAAACAAGGTCATGTTTCAGTTTATAGAGCTGAATATCAAAGACCCTCATCAAAGTATCATATGTAAAGCCAAGGAAAAGCAGTTACTACTGTAAACTAGACTACGATTAGTACCTCTTTCGCTTAGTCCGTTGAGCGTAAGTAACTAAATGGCCGCGTGAAATCCTGGAGGCGAGACGCGCGTGCTTGTCGCCCCCAGGAGTTCGCGCGGCCGCTCTGGACTGAGCGAAAGAGGGACCGTAGTCTACTGTAAAGTGGTTGAAACAAAAGAAACGACTCTCCGTGAAAATTAGCCATACGCAGTTGCTACAAACCAACTAATTTAAACTAGAGCTATAAAGTTATAATTAACACTTGAATGAAAGACTTCTGATAAAGTCTTTCATTCATTCATTCATTCATTCATTCATTCATTCATTCATTCATTCATTCATTCATTCATTCATTCATTCAGATACATCTTCAAATAGCTATCAACTGGTCACGTTGTGAATTCGTTATACACCCATAGATGGTGAAGATACAAGTGAATATATGAAATATACAAAAGATCATATTTTTGTGATCTTCGTAGCCGCAGCGAACAAGCTCCTGGCGAGGACGGAAAAAAATTTCGGCGAGCGAAGCAATCGGAGCGGGGACAGGGGAGTTCCCTCGCTTCGGTCGGGCTCACCGAGAGCCTGTTCGCAGGCTATGATCTGCGGAGAAAGATCTGATGAAGATATGACGGATAATCGCAGTTTTATAGATATACGCAGCTGTGAAATCAAAGCCTGAAAAAATAAAACAAACAAAGGAAAAAAAATAACAGGCTCACAGAGGCATCACAGAGGTCATGGGGTGGAGACAAGCGGCAGCCGCAAATAGGTCTGCGTGCGTAGGCTAGCTGTGTATATAACTGCGATGATCAATCATGTCTTCATATCTTTCTCCGCGGTTCAAAAATATGATCTTTAATTTATTCACTTGTAAAAGAAGGACAATCGAGAAGAAAGTGGGGAAGGAGCTCTTACGTGACATCAGAAATAGGCCCTGTTAGGTTTGTCCGGGGTGTTGATTTGGAGCATATGTCACGCCCCTTGTGACGCCCACGGCTATCAACTCGATGAGGCCCCATCAGCCGTAGTGGAAACGCGGTCACGGCTGTCGCATGTGTGGCGCGCTTTGTAGCAGGTGTAAAACGTTTTTGTCATCCTAACATTTGGACAAATTGCTGCAAAAAAATGAGTTGTCCTTACGCTCACGACAGGTAAGAAGCTTCACTTTGCTTGATGTTTGAACAAGCGTTTATCAGTCTCACACGTCAATGACGTATCTTGTTTCTACAGCGAGGCGAGTGCACCGGTTTCGCGACCTGGCGATGAGAAGCGGATGAACTATGGAGAGTACCTACAGGTTTGAGTTTTGGTTGTGTAAGCAAATTAAACGCTGTAGTGTATGTTTGTTAAGATAACTTTTCTCTCTCCTGGAGTAAGTTTAATTCCCAGTCCATGCTGTTTCTCGCCATTAATGACGTAAAGTCCATAAGCTGTTGCAACAGCATATCTCGAACTTGTTGGGCTGCTCTAGAGTGTCAACTTATAGTTTTTCCTCGATCATTGCGGATGAAATTATTTGTTAGGGGAATGCCTTTTTACTAGATCTCTAGTTGAAGGATGAAGTTCATGGTATCCATAAACAATTAGAGGTTTTGTGATAACAGAGAGTTGAGTTTGTCCAACGTCAACAAAGATATCCAAAATTTGATCTAGCGATCTATCTCAAATTACGCCATGCTTTCGGAATGCAATTTCTTGATCAATGCGTGTTCATTATAGAGTCCTCCCGCTCCTTTGCTACGAATTATTTATGCCTGGACTATGATAACAACGTTGATCAGAGGAGAATGTTAACTCATACGTACATGTTTTGAAAATTGATCTGTGAATATCTAAACGGTTGGATTGAATTAGGAAGTGAACTAAAAATAGATTACTGTTAATTAAGGAACTTATGCTGTGATTCTTCCTTTATGTTCATAATGAGTATTTTAATATAAAGGATTTCTAAAGAAAGACAATTACAGCACTATAGTATTATTCTTACAGGGTTGTAATAAATTGTATAATCTAACATGCTTGATAATAAAAGGTTTCGTAAAGCTCTTTAGAATGAAAATTTGCGATATGAAAAGTGAACGACGTTTCGATGACCCCATGTCATCATTATATTGTCAAGCTCGAAATACATGATAGAATTGAATAAATATGTAGCTCAAAAATACGCTTAAAATCTTTATAATTGTTTTGTCTTTTTCTCGATCATGTGTTAATGTGCTAATGTTGTTATAGTTTGGAAATCATTAATATTGAAAGAGAGTTTTCATGAAATATTAAATGATGATACATACAACATGTAATCAGAGTATTTTGTAAGAGTCTCTTTCTATATTTCCCTGAGAATTTGAAGAACAATTGAATTAGGTGGCCTTTAAAATTGTAGACTTTCACGCATGATTTGAGATTATCAAAAGTTACATATATTTAAGACACTTTGCGAGATCAAAACAGGTGAAGGAGTGGGAAATTTCCCTTGATCTACATACATTTGAGGATACTAATTATTGCATTATGAATGACACAACAGTGTGGCATAGTGCACTCACTTGATTTGGATCCAACGTCCAAAGTCTGATAATTGGCAAAGTTGTAAAACTTTAATTATCATGCTACCAGTTGTCACAACTTGAGGAAATTTGATATCAGCTGGAAGGGCAAAAACTATGCCCACAAAATTTAATCATTTAATATTTTAAGGGAACTTAATATGAGCTTTATAACGATGATTGTCTGTAAAGTACTGTTTACTTTTATGTTTGCTCACAAGGGAACTTCTGCCTTCTAACATTGATCTGGAAATGTTTACTTAGTCATGGTCACATGCATACATATTAAATGCTCTAAGTATTTTTTTATCGTTGTGACAGTACCCACAGAGATGCTGTGTCTGTCGAGTCTCATGGGTGTCTGCTTAAGGAGATTAAAGTAAAACTTGTATTAAGTGGACCTCATATTAGGCTGACACCAGCCTTTGCAAGACCCAAGTGTTTTTAACAATATTTTCTGTTGAACTAAACCTTATTAAGCAGACACTGCTATTGAGCAGGCCTAAGCAAGGGTCCTCACTGTGCATTTCAAGAACATGTGAATAAACCAATTTCGATATATTAAAATTCAGCCTAAAACAATAGACCTCAGTATGAGGCTCTGGGGAATAACTACAGAGTTTGTGGGGTTTATTACTTGGCATGAGTTTTATACTATTTAAATGTATCTTTAGTCTTGGTTGGCCAGTGTAACTTGTGATCCAAGACAGCTGGTGCTGGCGAGAGACTATCAAGTCGGTTCTTTAGATTCAGAAAATCATTGCAGTCAATGTTGCTGAAAGACTTGCAGTCTAACAAGGGCAAAGTAGCAGGCGTGGTCTCATTCTTGTCAGTTTTTGATTCTTCAGCCAGGATTTTTCTGTGGTCTCCAAAAATCTCAATCTTGCGTGATACTTCCCTTGCCTTAGAGTACTTTCTTTGTAGCTGTGAAGACATTAATGACAGGTTTTGGCTTTTAACCTGTGCCACACTACGTTCATTCCGAAGCTCTCGAGCTCTCTTTATGATGCTAAATTTACTTTCGGTATCTAGAGTAGGTAAAGAATGGTCATTTTGTTTTTTCCTTTCTTTGTTAAAAGTGAGTTTTTCTTGAATTGGAGGCAAAAATGCTTTTCTCTCTCCGTGGTTTTCTGACAATCGATTCATGGAATGGTTGTTGTTGTTAGTTATTTCTGCTTGGTTCAGGGAAGGTTCATTGTTGTTGTTATTTGTGTTCTCTGCAACTTCTTGAGTAAATGTCTTGTAAATGTCATCCAAATTATTGCAATGAGTGATTGTTGTGTTGTTTGTAAACTTTTTGTTGTTCTCTGGAACTTCTTGAGCAAATATCTCGTAAATATCATCCAAATTATCGTAATGAGTGATTGTTGTGTTGTTTGTAAACTTTTTGTTGTTCTCTGGAACTTCTTGAGCAAATGTCTCGTAAATATCATCCAAATTATCACGATGAGTGATTGTCGTGTCGTTTATAAACTCTCTGTTGATCTTTGCATTGTCCTCAAGTGAAGTGACTAGGGATTTTTTTCTCTGTTTGTTATTTTTTCTGTTGTTTCCTCTTTGATGTGAAGCTTTGATTTCTGAATCATCCTCATTCTTTGTTGACAGATTTGACAATTTATTCAGCTCACCCTCAGCCCTTATCTTGCAGACAGTTTCATGACATTTTTTAATTCCTCTTCTCTCAGCAAACTCATAAACACTGCCAGCATCTTGCATGAGCTCATCGCCAGCCCTTAGTATACTCATCACATTTCTCAATGTCTGTTGCACTTCAACATTTTGCATCAGTTCAACATGATTTAATCTTCGAAGCCATTTGCTACGATAGTCTGACTTTGGGAGCTTGTGTCCTTGTGTGACTGTTCCTAATCTGGATGCCCATGATCGTACAAGATAGTTTGGGTCTTTACCACCATTAATATGTTGATGCAGCCCTGAATTTTGTTGACTGTCTCTCATCTCAGTAATGACTTTTAGCACTCTATTATTAAACTTAATAAGTCTCTGGTGTTGACCTGGGTATGGTTAACTACCTATACATTCTGTACTTGAGTGCTATTTTCACAGAAAGGTGAAAAAGCCTTGTACTATACAAGTTATTGAAATATTGTTAAATATATATAGAACTTGTGATTCTAATTAAACAAGTTTACTTTTCTCAAACTTTCCAAGCTTAAGGTTTCTCCTGTGTGTAATACAGTATTACTGTTTGTGACGTTTACAACCAGCTTTTAAATGATGCTTGATTCTTTCTCAGTAACTGCTTGCCATAAAGTGACATAACTGCCAAGTTATATACTGTACAAATAGTCAAGATTCTGTTTTCCCAAATGATCAGCTTTCAAGAGAAAACTGAAAAGTTTGCTCACCTTTCTGAAGACACATGGTAATTGATTTGTAATTTATCGTCAACAAAGCCAGAGGGCCTTAGAAACCTTTATGAATATATATTCAACTTTTGATTAAATGTTGACAAAGTATTAACTCTCAGGGGAAATAAGCAAGCTTATAATGAATGCCAGCAACCATATTAATTTGTGAGGGGGATTAGCGCTTTTGTTTCTTTGTCTTTATGCTGCTGTTCAATATGAGGGTCTGATATTGATTTGCTTCTGAGTTAGAGTGTCTTGTTGGTTAAGCATTTAAACAGTATAAAAATTCAAGATCTTAATATTATTTAGGAGTTCTTTTAGTTATTTTAAGACTTATGTGAGGCAAGGTTTTCAAATCTAAAGTAGGATCAGAAAGAAGTTATTTTAAGACTTATTTGAGGCAAGGTTTTCAAATCTAAAGTAGGATCAGAAAGAAGTTAATGGGCACTTTGTTTGAGTTGTTTTGTTTACTATTGGAGCTTGAATTTGCGTGTCATTGTTTTTGCATGGAAAGTATTTACATTAATCATTACTGACAGTACAACTGATTGAGCTGGGTAATAAAAATGTTATTATTTGTACAAAACAAGTGTTATTGATCAGAAACGAATAATTAATGTTGCTCAAGACTGATGCATTGTAGTCCAGTTCCTGTACTTAAAATTGGAGCTAGGAATTATTAACTTTCAAAAGCAATTTGTTTATGTAGTTCTTATTATAATAACCTTGGAATCTTCAGAGCATTGCAAATGGCTGCAAAAAAATGCAATCGGGTTGGATTAAAGCTTTAAAGAAGATCTTTAGAAAAGATAAAAAAATATATTATGGAAATAAGACATCTGTGGTTAACATTACATTTATTAAAATGACACACCCATAATAAGTGTGATGTCCAAAAAGAGTGCCAAATTACCTGTACATGTACTAGAATTGGGAACCTTTATCATTTATTGATGATGTGCAATCCTTGTGCAAGTAACATTATGTAGTCTGAAGAAAAATGCTGTAACCCAGTGTACCTGGGGATCTGATTGTAACCACTTAAAGAATTGAAGGGGTGCGTGGAAAAAGACCCTAGCTAAGTGACATCACTGATAGGCCGCAAGATTCTCCTTGCAATTACTTTTCACTTCCTTCAATCTATGATTCAATATGAGATCAAGGGTCAGGTAGGGCTTTTTTCCACAGACCCCTTTTGCAGCATTGAATTTCTTAAAAAATGCTTAAAATCAGTCTTTAATTTGGCAATTACTTGGAAGAGAACACAAAATGACAGCGGGCAGTTATCAACTGAAATTAAAGTGTTGGATGTTCTGGTTGTGTTCTCGCTATATCTTCATTAACAAAATGAGGTATCATGTGGGTCAAGCCATCCTTCAGTGTCATTTCGACTGCTAGAATGAAGCAAAATCAATTGTGTTTTCTGGTGTTTTCAGGAACGTCTAAACACAAGCATTTTACATGTATTTGCCTCTTTGTTTCCTTTAGCTGAGCACACTACTTGACTGCCAGAAACCAGCTAGCACCACGTATGGCGAGGCAACCGTCCATGATGAGCTTCTGTTCATTGTCACACACCAAGGTATACTATGTATTCAAACATTTTGGGAAGTTTCCCTCCATGAGGCCCTTTGGCGTGTTGCAAAATTAAAGTAGCTAGTTGCCAGCAAAATTCATCATCTATTCTGTGATATCTTCTCAGGCCTTCAAATTTAAACTTTATTTTATTTTTGACATCCTTTTTAACAATAAAGATTAGCGAAAAAACTGAGCAACGACGTTTTGGTGTCATCCTGGCACCATTTTCAAGTTAAAAAATATTTGTGCGAAAAGTAAACTAATTTATACCAATGGTAGAGGTGCGAAATTGAATAAATTAAGATTAAGATAGCTGTTCAATGTTCATGTTCATTCCAATGAGGTGTCAAACACTGGTAATGAGTTCAGTGTCTGTTCAAAGCCTAAACAAATACTTTTGCGCGAATGGAGTCTGACTGTGTGTTAAGGCTCGGTTTCTTCTTGCGAATCCACAACATTTCGTGGATCAAGCAATCGAACTTTCCCTGACATTTCTTTAGGATCTTAAAGTTGTTAGTCAGGTCACCAACTGTATCAACTCGGTGTTCATTTTGACGGTGTTTTCCGATGGCGGTAAATCGGTGTTCCTCAATGCACTTGTAAAGATGACGGCTAGTGTAACCGACGTATTCTGCATCACACAGATCACATATATAGTTATAAACAACGCACTGTTGATTGATCAAAGGTGGTTTTGGCTCTTGTACTTTGAGATCATCGTCAATTTTACGGCTTCTGAACACCGGCTGTAGTTTGTGATCAAGTTTATTACTCAAGTCCGAGAGATGTTTCTTTACTATGTCCGCTGATTTCTGGTCTTTAAAAGGCAGGACAATGCGGTAGATATTCTCTGTTGGAGGCGTCGATCTTGTGTCTGGTGACATCACTGAATTAACGAAACGGGTGATGGTGGAGTTCACAAGAGAATCTGAGTACTTGAGGTTAGAAAAGATCAGTTTAAGGCGTTCGCATTCTGTTGAGAATAGTTCCCATGTTGAGGACAAGCGGTAAGCACGGTTTAACATGGTTTTAACTAAAGATCTTATTTATCGCCATCGGAAAACACCTTCAAAATGAACACCGAGTTGATACAGTTGGTGACCTGACTAACAACTTTAAGATCCTAAAGAAATGTCAGGGAAAGTTCGATTGCTTGATCCACGAAATGTTGTGGATTCGCAAGAAGAAACCGAGCCTTAACACACAGTCAGACTCCATTCGCGCAAAAGTATTTGTTTAGGCTTTGAACAGACACTGAACTCATTACCAGTGTTTGACACCTCATTGGAATGAACATGAACATTGAACAGCTATCTTAATCTTAATTTATTCAATTTCGCACCTCTACCATTGGTATAAATTAGTTTACTTTTCGCACAAATATTTTTTAACTTGAAAATGGTGCCAGGATGACACCGAAACGTCGTTGCTCAGTTTTTTCGCTAATCTTTATTGTCAACTGTATTTCCAAATTTAATCTTATAAGAATTTGACATCCTTTTTGAATAGATAATTATGCAGTTGACATAAGTTTGATGCCAAGATTTGTTCTAAAGACTTACAAGTTATATTTATCTAAATCTATTCCTTTAGCCTATGAATTGTGGTTCAAACAGATTATCCATGAGCTGGACTCCATCAGAGATATCTTTACCCTTGAGGAACTGGTGAGCTACACCTGTAATTACATTTTAATTTTATGAGGTTTCTGGAGGTATTGATCTTTGCAATTTTTTAAGAGGTGGTGCAGGGTAAAGGTCAAGTTTTATTATTTTTTTTTTAACTTCTCTCCCTGAGACCTACTTTTAGATTTGCTCATTTTAGACTGAAACCTTGTCTTGCATGTGCAGGTTTGCACACAGACCTCTTAATCTGGAGGCCCATGTAGCGTAAAACAGTGAACTGTGAAGTCTTTTGGACCATTAAAAACCTATTAGGCCAGAGAAAAAATACATAACTGTTAATCTACTTGCTGGAATGGAAGGACTGCTGCATACCAGCACTTTTTTACCTGACTTTTGTTATCCTCTTGAGTTTATACACTTAAGTACACAAAATTACTCTTATAAAACATCTATGGCAGACATTGAATCGTTTAAATGCCTGTTTATCAGAAGCAATTAACTGTGGACAATTGTTTTGGTTTAAAGGGTATGGATGAAAGAAAGATGCTTGTTTTAATCTCAAGGCTGGGCCGCATTGTGCAGATTCAAAAAGTGTGTGATCTTATTTGTTTTGTATTCTTGCTAACAGTTTTTCAATTTAACTTTTGTTTTGGGGTTGTAAAAATGGCATACGTTTGCTATGCTTCATAAGTTTATGTTCCAGGTTTTTTTTTATGACCCCTGGAAAAAAAAAATGCGAAACGAAACTGCCAGTAGTCACTTTATCCTAAGATTATCAGGTGACTTGACTGACTAGAAAATGGTTGATCTGATTGGTTAAGCAGCCCGTTGTGGGGTGGGACTGTTAATCAAAGAAGTCACTCATTTCTGCATGATCTGTGTTTCTTGACAATCTGTAAAGGAGCACTAGCTGCTCCTAATCTAATGAATGTAACACGTGTGATTGACTTTGTAAAGTTGTGAAAATTCACTGATGTTTATCCTTTTTTGAAATTCTGTAGCTGTTGAGGGATCAGATCATGATTTTGGAGACCATGACTCCACTGGACTTTATGGAATTCAGGTCAGTGACTCTCATGTATACAGCATACAGTGTTGCACGGTCAAAGTTACTCTATAGGGCTTGTTTTTGTTACGCTAAAAACTGGAAAACTGAAAATTTGACAACCTGCCTGTCAAAATAATGTACGGTTGCCATGGTAACCCAGGATCCTTGAACAATGATGCAGCTGAATCCTATCCTATTTCGAACTCTCAGAGGAAACGAAAAGTAGTTCGAGATAGCGGAGAAGGCTCTGAGTTTCAAATAACAGAAGCTCGATTACGAATTATTTCTAACTCGTACCGATTTGTTCCTAGATAACTAATGGGGAAAAACACCATATTTTAAGAGTTCAAAGTTGGTGTTGGGCATAAAACTCCCTGGCCAGTGTGGATAGGGTTAAAGATCACATGGAGAATCGAACTAACATTTTCATTGTGTGTTGTCCTTCTTCTTGTCTGTAGAGATTACTTGGCCCCTGCCTCTGGATTTCAGAGCCTTCAGTTCAGGCTGATTGAGAATAAATTAGGCATCAATAAGGTATGAGGGACAAGTTGAAATACCTTTCCTCTCAAGTCTTGTTTATAATTATCAATTCATTCATTGTAAACGATGAACTTGAAAAATTTAGGCTAAACTTTTCAAGATACGCAAACCGTGACCTAGCTCGTTTAACTACAATTGGACTTACATGTAGAGAAACGAGGTGAGGGGGGCAGTTTTCTTTTACAAGTGACACGGTAATAAATCTGTTTAGTACCGAGAAGAGAACTTGTGAATGGGCCTTAGTTCTTTCAACCTTAAAGAGTAATATGCACTTAATTACAAGTACCCTTATTGACAACAAAAATATTATATACAGATATGATTAAAAGACCAATAATTTACGTTCTCTTATTTCTATGACAGAGTCACAGAATACGTTACAATTATCAGGATTACAGGTTAGAGTGAATAGCATGTTGTGTAAACTCGCTGGATTGTTATTTATTTATTTTTTTAAATTATATACCATGTAAAATGTAATTGCTTGGTTTATGTTATAACGCAACACCTCTAGGCAAGTGCAAAGTGGTCACCATGTTCCAAATCATTCTCAGGGTGTTCCCATTCTGAATTTCATTCGTCTTTGACTGGAAAATCCAAAAGCATGAATCGTTAAAGAATTAGTCGATGTATGTTGTGGCACTATACTTCGCGGATTTTTTGGTGTCATTACGTTTTTCTTTTTGGGTGATATTTTGTCTTTTTCAATTTTCCAGCAAAGCATTTGACTCCCAAGACGGAAAGCAACTGGAAGAATCAGAAAGCACACCCTCACTACTAGAACAAGTTCAGGTTTGTATTTTTTATAGATCACATTAATGAACTATCACTGACGCGAAGTTCTTAATTCTGACCATCTGGAATGGAGCAATAAGAACACTTTCCTTTAGTGACCGCTACTCAATATGAGCAACGGAACTCACCTTACAGTTTCGGTTGCTCTATAGGTCTGGAATATACTATGAGGTTTCACGGGGCACTATTACCTTGGTAAATGATCCTTTCACCACGGGAAACTGCGTTTAGTGAGTTTGACTGACATTTCCAAAGGTAAATTTCCGGTGGCAAATATCCATGGATACGTCAAAAAGATCACACGAAGAGACATTTCTATGTTGTCCCTCGACATATGAAGAATCAGCTTGACTAACTTCCACAGCAGTAGAATAATGGTTCACAATCTGCAAACCTTGTGCTTGTTTTTGTTTAGAATTGGTTGGAGAGAACCCCTGGTCTGGAGGAGAATGGGTTTGATTTTTGGAGAAAATACAAGAAGAGCGTTCAAACCATGCTTAAAACACAGAAGGCCGAGGCCGAGGTATGATGTTTGTTTAGCTCTTCTGATTGGTTCCTTACACGAAAAATGTGTGAATAGGTTTATCACTAGATGTGAGTTAGTTTAGAGTTCAAGATGTTTCACAGGTTCGTGTAGCAAGAAGCCTTAACACCATCACGACCAATGACGTCACTGAACAGTACTCGACGCAGGCTTCGTACTTCTCGATCTGGCTAAGAGTACCTGTGTTCTACGAAATTTTCGTTGCACGAGACGTTTTCCAGACGTTTTTCAGTGCATGAGAGCTCTCTAAAGGCTGGTTTTCACCAGCGACGGAGTCGGAGTCATAAGAGCTTATAACCTAGTGAAAATCGAAAATCAGAGTCGTAAGCGGAGTCGCAAGCTCGACGGAATCGGAGTCGGAAGAATCAGAACGCTTCCATTTCTTCCGATTCCGTTTACGACTCCGTCGTTTATGATCCAGTGAAAACTTCATTGTGGGAGTCGGAAGCAGAAACGGAAGAACCAACCAATCATGAGGCCCGGAAACGAACACTGTGATTGGTTTATTCTTCCGCTTCTGCTACCGACTCCGACAATCCAGTTTTCACTGAATCATACGCGACGGAGTCGTAGGCGGATGCGGTGTTCTGCTTCCCACTCCGTCAGTTTGATTTTCACTAGATCGTATCACTCTACGCTTCTGATTACGACTCCGACTATGACTCCGTCGCTTGTGAAAACCAGCCTTAAGTTTGTTCTTCATTGTCGTGCTTGCTGTGGTCTTACAGTATTAGTTTGGATGATTAATAATACTAAAGGTGAATCGTTATTTTGTACCATTTTGCAGGCTGTAGAAGATGAAGAAGTTAGGGCTGCGTTGTTAAAGGAAGTAAAAAAACAAGAGGTACGTTTATTGAAAGACTGCTTCTCCTGAGAAGACCGTTTACTCTTACATACAAAATGCAAGTGCACTGATGGCCCCTTTCTGGTGAACTTTACCCTTCGAATGGATGAGCCTCTAAGCGCTCCCGACCAGAAGCAATGAGAAGCGGCTGTACTCGCAAACTAGTTAAACGTTACTTTTGCTTTTATTTCCAGGTTATTAGCGATGCAGTTTTTCAATGTCTTCCCTTCTTGTTGACTCTTACTCTAACTCAGTCAGTCATTTGTACTTGATTCTCCTTTGTTTTTGTTAACAGGACCATTTTGAATCAATCTTCAGTGAAGAAAGGCACAACCAACTTGTTGTTCGAGGTAACACTCTAGCTGCTAAAGTTATGCACAAACTTAAGGGCAGATTGGGTCTTTGTTTCCATATTTTTGTAACAACAGAAGATACTCTACAAGTGCTTATGCAACTTGAAAAGCAAATCAACCTTGCAGTAATCTGAACCTAATTTCCCCTCAGTACCAGAGCAAGTCAAGGCTTGTAAGTTGTAACACCTAATCATTCATGGCATGCAAATAAAGAAAGATCGGCGATAAATCTCAAGTAGTTTACGACCCACGTACGGAGGCTATATCTAGGCAACATCCTAGATGGACGTAGTGGCTGCCATCTTTGTAACTCATAATTTTAATTTCTCTTATAGCACTTTTCTGTATATTATTTTTAGATAGTTCTAGTTAGGTGTCCCCTATTAGCAGTGGGGATTCTCCACTGCTAGATGTAATTGACACGATAACAAAGTCATTATTATTATTATTATTATTATTATTATTATTATTATTATTATTATTATTATTGTTATGCTGTTTTAGTCGATAACGAAATTCTCCCAAATAACATAAAGTGAAAGGAAAGGGTCGTGTAAGTTAGTGAAGAATTGAGTCTTCTGTTCTGTTATAGGCGAAAGAAGGTTCTCTCACAAAGCCATGCAAGGAGCACTGATGATTTACTTTTATCGGTGAGAATATTTTATTTGTTATATATCTTACACTAAACTACCTTGGTTCCGTTTTATGTAACAGCCGTACATGGCAAATAGCGCTTGACGTTTGCGCAAGACCAGGGTATGAAATTCAGTATTCAGTAAAATTTTATTGGATTGAGGTCGATGGATGTACTGGGTTGCCACTGACAGACTTTCCAACTTTACCTTTAGCGACAGGAGCAAGAATCTGCTAGCACGTTTGTCAATTTTCTGGCGGAGAAACGGCAAGAACGAAATTTTCCCTGAAAGTGGTAGTCCAGATACATTAATCCAGGGATTACTTAAATTTCCGGACAATCTTTTACAAACCATTCGGATAATATTTCGGCGTTATGTAACAAATCGTTTGCTTTATGAAGTGTCCCAAAATTGTGTACTTTTTTTCCAGTGGCCTAACTTTGCATCCTTGTTACTTCTGCAGTGACGAGCCTCGATTTAACCAACCGTTCCAGATTCTTCAACTATTGATGGATATTGACTCGCATTTGATCAAGTGGCGATGTAAGTTTACATGATTTTGCTTGAATCGTTAGTGCAAACGTTTTACTTGCAAAGGCCAAAATTCTTTACCGCAGTGGTTCAATGGTTCTAACTGTCGGAGATAGCTAAGCTAGTTTAAGAAGGTTCTTACCTTCAACTGTAGCTGCTGGACGTGTACTTTGTCACGAAAAGGTATAAAAGTCACCCGACTTGAAAGCAGTCGACATATGTACGCACAGTGGACCTATTGTTGGCATTTTAGTAAGCCGCTGTTGTTGCTTTGCAGACAATCATTTGATGATGGTGCAGCGAATGATTGGCAGTAAAATGGGCACTGGCGGCACGTCTGGGTACCAGTACCTTAGGTCCACGGTCAGGTTAGTCTGCAAACATTTTGCTTCATAGCAATGAATCAAAACTCAGAGCATTTTTCTCTACCCTCCGCCCTTTTCTTATCAGAGTTTTGCCATTAAATTCCTAGCGATCGTTACAAGGTATTTGTGGACCTGTTTAACTTGTCTAACTTCCTGATACCACGTGACCGAATCCCACCACTCAGCTCGTCCATGAAGGTGCGCTTGCGCACTGCTCTGGTGGATGGCCGTCTGTACGACAGTGACAGTGCTCACTTCAGCGACAGCAGTGAGGAAGATCAGGTGTCATTGCTCACCTCCTTGGTTAAAAACGCCGGCATAACAGCCACACCAACTGTCGACACCGACAAAGGCGAAGAAACCAGCAACTAGTTTATAATAAACGATTTTCAGTAACAAGATAAAAATGATAGTGACAAAGTCAAAAAAAAAGTAGCATAGTTAAGAGATAAAATTATAATGTATGTAGTTGGTAAATCAACTCTAAGAAATTAGAAATGTTTTTCAGAGATCCATAAATATACTTGTCGACATGTCCTCGATAATTTTGTTTTTTTTTTCAACAGTTTACCGTTTTTCTCTTTAACGAAATCCTTCATTTTAAAGGACAATTTTGACTAGATTAGTTCATTTCGTCAGTAATGTAAATAGAATTTGTTTTATAAGCTTGGTCGATATTATTTTCCTACGGCTTTTTTACGACTGTTGCATCATCGAATTTAATTTGTATCGTGTGTTGTTTTTTTTCTTGCAATGTTTTTTTTTCACTATTTGTTAAATGCTAGAATAGTTTGTAAAACGACTGAAGCGACTTTTAAGTAATTTTCTCAAGGGCTTTCGCTTTTATACGCAAAGGCCGGGTTGTTTCAGAGCGGATTCACACTAACCACGATTAGAAGACTTCAAATTAAGAGTTTGAGATTAGTGACAACTGAGGGAACAACCAAAACAAAACAAAAATCAGAGAACCTATAGTGAGAGTTTCCCAATTTTATTGCCATCAAAATCAACGCTAATCGTGGACTAACTTTATCGTTCTTTAATCAACCGGGCCCAGTAGAGTAAAGATACATTGTATCGTGTCTACCCATACATCCCTTTCTGTTGGCATCCTCAAGGCTGAGCCAATCAAAAGACACGCATTGCCCCACGTGTAGCTTTATAAACACGTGACTTTCTGCGTTTCTAAGGAAAGGTACGATTGGCCAAGCATTAGGTAACACCAACACAGACGCGTTGCCAAAACATTTGGAACCTATTTACAACAATGTTTATATTTAAGAAATATTTTCAATACAGAAGCATTTTGCTGGTAAAACTTGAAGTAACGAATTTTGTGTACTATTTAGATTTAAAAATAACTGTTTGATGTTCAATTGTATTTAATAACAAATAAAGGGCTAAAAGGTCGTTTTTGGCCAAAGTTTAACTGTGGAAGAGTTACTTTACATACTATTTGTTGCCTGGCTAGCGTTACTGAAATTACGTGACCACCCAGGCTATACTCCCAAAATCCGGAGGTCGCGGGTTCAAGTGCTGCCCTGACCACCAAGCTGGAGTTGTTTCTCGGTACGCCCCAGTTCAACTCCTTGGTCATGTTTGTAAATAGCCAACTGGTCTGCCTCCTGCTAGTTGGGATTTTAAAGCCTATTATGGTTATTTGAAATGTTTCTTTCTTTCACTTTAAGCGGCATGCCTGTGAACTAGCTAAGTGTAGCTAAGCGCATTGTCCACTATAAACAACAATTTTGCACAATTTTTGAACTTTTTTGAAGTTCTAAAGTTAACACGGCAGCTTTACAGCAAATATATTTATCACATGAAAACTGGCCAATTTTTCTCCTCTACACGAGCAAATAAGAATTGTCACTTAAAAAGTGTTCGAATAGACGAGGCTTAAAGGTCACCTTACAAACTTTTCCAGGGTCCGCGAACCCTTTTCGTTAGTATCAAGAGACCTCTGGGCGAAATAGAGAGGTGAAGCAGCATTAGACATCAGTCACAAGCGGTTACTAAATCTACGCATGCTCAGAAACCATTATTAAAAGCAAGTGCACAATGAAAGCAGAACCAACCAGGATTTGCACACATTTTTACTTCGTTATTTTATTTTCATGGCGCACCTGTGAACTAGCTGGTGCGTCCTGTAGACTGCTTATCAAGTCTATGGGACGCGCCGTGACCATAGCTAAGTGTGTTGTCCGAGTAAAATAAAATCGGAAATCGTCGGATGCTATTCGACACTGCTCGGCAAGTGACAGTTCATAATAGCTCAAATGTTAATGATAGCTGAGAAATAACTTAACTTCTAACTGGTAAACTCATGCAGACCTTCTAAACAAAGAATCACTTTTGTCATGCTGGTATTCTGCGTGGTGGCTTAATGGAGAGGGAACTAGGCGCCAATAATTCGTACGAATTCCCGTAAAAGCTGCTCAAATATGACCAAAATAACTTAACAGTTTCATGATCAAGCTAAGAGTGCGACTTGCCGTGTGATGAAGCAGTTGCTGAAATGGTGGTAACTTCAAAATTCCCATCAGACTCTAAGTAAACTCATTCTTTTAAGTTAGGTGCCCCGCCAAAAGACGGGGCGACAAAAAATTAGTCTGTAGACTCATTCAAGTTGTTCTCCTCCACGGAAATCTTTAGTAAAAGGCGAAAGATTTATACGTGTTGAAGGAAAACCAGAGCTACGTGACACTGTACAGACCAGGCGCTTCATCTAACGTCGCTCTACAAAACATGTGGGAAAGTCTGTTCTATGATACTTTAAAGCATGCGTACATGATTGCTTGTAACCTTGCAAATTTCGTATTAATTTCCATGTTTAGTTTGCAAATGCTTTCTTTTTCTTGTTCCCTAACAAATGTCCTCACGAAAGCAGAGCAATCTTAGTTTTAATCTCGCCCAGTTTTAGGATAACTGTGTTTGTATACAGGGAGCGCATTGCAGGGAAAGCCGAGTTTTTCTACACGATTTAATTTAGCGGTTCGTCTTTTCAGTCCCAAATTCGATCCACAGTACTTTTTCACGAAACGCGACGACTTGTTGGATTAGGGTCGCGAGCGCATCCGATCGGCATTCACACAGGCCAATACGCTAAATACTAAATCAGACGGCGTCATTTCTTTTATAGTAACGCTTTTCACTGTCGTCTGGTGATTTCAAATGTTTGATTTCAGAGGAGCTAAAGGAAAGTCAATCCTGGAGAGGAAACACATGCCACACCAATTTGTAGAGGTGTGCCACATCAATTTGTAGTGGTATGCAACACCAATTTGTAGCAGTGTGCCACACCAATTTGTAGTGGTGTGCCACACCAATTTGTAGAGGTGTGCCACACCAATTTGTAGAGGTGTGCCACACCAATTTGTAGAGGTGTGCCACACCAATTTGTAGTGGTGCGCCACACCAATTTGTAGTGGTCTGCCACACAAATTTGTAGTGGTGTACCCCAGCAACTTGTGTGCCACTCCAATTTGTAGAGGTTTGCCAAAGCAATTTGTAGTGGTGTGCCACACCAATTTCTAACGGTGTGCCAAAACAATTTGTAGTGGTGTGCCACCGCAATTTGTAGTGGTGTGCCACACCAATTTTTGGGGGCGTGCCACACCAATTTGTAGACGTGTGCGACACCAATTTGTAGTGGTGTGCCACACCAATTTTTAGGGGTATGCCACAGCAATTTGTAGTGGTGTGCCATATTAATTTGTAGTGGTGTCCAACAGCAATTTGTAGAGGTGTGCCAAACCAATTTGTAGTGGTGTGCCACAGCAATTTGTAGTGGTGTGCCAAACCAATTTGTAGCGGTGTGCCACAGCAATTTGTAGTGGTGTGCAATACCAATTTGTCGTGGTGTGCCACAGCAATTTGTGGTGGTGTGCCAAAGCAGTTTGTAGCGGTGTGCAACAGCAATTTGTAGTGGTGTGCCACAGCAATTTGTAGAGGTGTGCTGCCCCATTTTGTCGAGGTGTGCCACACCAATTTGTAGAGGTGTGCCACCCCATTTTGTAGAGATGTGCGACACCAATTTGTAGTGGTGTGCCACACCAATTTTTAGGGGTGTGCCACAGCAATTTGTAGTGGTGTGCCATATTAATTTGTAGTGGTGTCCAACAGCAATTTGTAGAGGTGTGCCAAACCAATTTGTAGTGGTGTGCCACAGCAATTTGTAGTGGTGTGCCAAACCAATTTGTAGCGGTGTGCCACAGCAATTTGTAGTGGTGTGCCACAGCAATTTGTAGTGGTGTGCAATACCAATTTGTCGTGGTGTGCCACAGCAATTTGTAGTGGCGTGCCACAGCAATTTGTGGTGGTGTGCCAAAGCAGTTTGTAGCGGTGTGCAACAGCAATTTTTAGGGGTGTGCCATACCAATTTGTAGAGGTGTGCCACACCAATTTGTAGTGGTGTGCTATACCAATTTGCAGTGGTCTGCCACAGCAATTTGTAGTGGTGTGCCACACCAATTTGTAACGGCGTACCACACTAATTTGTAGTGGTGTGCCACCCCAATTTGTACTGGTGTGCGACTCCATTTTGTAGTGGTGTGCCATACCAATTTGTGGTGGTGTGCCACACCAATTTGTAGTGGTGTGCCACCCCAATTTGTAGAGGTGTGCCACCCCATTTCGTAGAGGTGTGCCACACCAATTTGTAGCGGTGCACCACGGCAATTTGTAGTGCTGTGCCACAGCAATTTGTAGTGGTGTGCCACAGCCATTTGTAGAGGTGTGCCACTCCATTTTGTAGAGGTGTGCCACACCAAATTGTATTGGTGTGCCAGAGATATTTGTAGTGGTGTGCCACAGCAATTTTTAGCGGTGTGCCACAGCAATTTGTAGTGGTGTGCCATAGCAATTTGAAGTGATGTGCCAAAGCAATTTGTCGGGGTGTGCCACACCAATTTGTAGTGGTGTGCTACTCCATTTCGTAAAGGTAGCCCACACCAATTTGTGGTGGTGTGCCACACCAATTTGTAGTGGTGTGCCATCCCGATTTGTAGAGGTGTGCCACTCCATTTTGTAGAGGTGTGCCACACCAAATTGTATTGGTGTGCCAGAGATATTTGTAGTGGTGTGCCACAGCAATTTTTAGTGGTGTGCCACAGCAATTTTTAGTGGTGTGCCACAGCAATTGGTAGTGGTGTGCCACACCAATATTTAGTGGTGTGCCACAGCAATTGGTATTAGTGTGCGACACCAATTTGTGGTTGTGTGGCACACCAATTTGTAGTGGTGTTCCACAGCAATTCGTAGTGGTGTACCACAGCAATTTGTAGTAGTGTGCCACTGTAATTTGTAGTGGTGTGCTATACCAATTGGTAGTTGTGTGCCATACCAATTTGTAGTGGTGTGCCAGAGCAATTTCTAGCGGTGTGCCACAGGAATTTGTAGTGGTGTGCCACACCATATTGTAGCGGTGTGCAACACCAATTTGTAGCGGTGTGCCACATAAATTTGTAGCGGTGTGCCACAGCAATTTGTAGTGGTGTGCCACACCAATTTGTAGCGGTGTGCCACACCAATTTGTAGAGGTGTTCCACAGCAATTTGTAGCGGTGTACCACACCAATTTGTAGCGGTTTGCCACACCAATTTTTAGTGGTGTGCCGCAGTAATTTGTAGTGGTGTGCCACACCAATTTGTAGTGGTGCCACACCAATTCGTAGTGGTGTGCCACACCAATTTTTAGGGGTGTGCCACACCAATTTTTAGGAGTGTGCCACACCAATTTGTAGTGGTGTGCCACATTAATTTGTAGTGGTGTGCCACAGCAATTTGTAGAGGTGTGCCAAACCAATTTGTAGTGGTGTGCTATAGCAATTGGTAGTTGTGTGTCATACTAATTTGTAGTGGTGTGCCACAGCAATTTGTAGTCCTGTGCTACATCAATTTGTAGTGGTGTGGCACACCAGTTTGTAGTGGTGTGTCATACGAATTTGTAGTGGTGTGTCACAGCAATTTGTAAAGGTGTGCCACACCAATTTGTAGTGGTGTGCGACACCAATTTGTAGTGGTGTGCCACAGCAATTTGTAGTGGTGTGCCACACCAATTTATAGTGGTGTGCCACACCAATTTGTAGAGGTGTTCCACAGCAATTTGTCGTGGTGTGCCACACCAATTTGTAGTGGTGTGCCACAGCAATTTTTAGTGGTATGCCACACCAGCTTGTACGGTAATCGGAATACGAATTTGTTTTCCGAAATGGATCAGAATTTGAGGCCTTGGGGAAAGTGAGAGCAATGAACATTTACCGAACGAATGTCTAACGTATTAAGAAGTGAATAAAGTATTCTGCGAGCAGTTTCTTTTCGGGGAAAAAAGAGGGAAAGGAAAAATGGAGAAGAGCCTGCCCGCCCGTTTTGTATTTTCTTCTTCTGTGAAGATAACCTTTGGAAAGCTCTCATGACAAATTACGAATTTGAGTTTACACTGTTGCCATTGACTGTTTCAGTCTGCGAACGTTTATCAATTCTGTCGGATTTCTTCATGAACAGGTGCTATCATGGCAACCACTTAACGGTTGTAAAGTTCTTAACTCTTTAACTCAGGTGCCCCGCCGATAAGCAGGGCGACAAAAAATTAGTCTGTAGACTCATCGTAGTGGTCCTCCTCCACGGAAATCTTTAGTAAAAGGCGAAAGATTTTTGCGTGTTGAAGGAAAACCAGAGCAACAAAACACTGCACAGACCAGGCGCTTTGTGTAACGTCACTCTACGAAACATGTGGGGCAGTCTGTTCTATGACGCGTACTTCAAAGCATGCGCATCTGTAAAACGTACATTATTGTAAGTTACCTTGCAACTTTCGTATTAGTTGCAAGTGCTTTTTTTTGTTCTTGCTTGATAAAAAAATGATCTCACGAGCGACAGAGTAATGATTTTGACAATCTTAGTTTCAATCTTGCCCAGTTTTAGCATAACTGGGTTTGTATGGTGCATTGCAGGCAAAGCCGAGTTTTTCCACACGCTTTAATTTTGTGGTTTACCTTCTAGTCACAAAATTAATTCACAGTACGTATTTTTTTTCCGAAACGCGCTGACTTGTTTGATTGCCGTCGCATCTAATCGGCATTCACACGCGACAATACGCTAAATACTAAATCAGTCAGCCTCATTTCTTTGATCGATAAAATTTTTCTTCAAACTGTCGCCTGGTGAATTGAACTGTTTGTTTATAGCGGAGCTAAAGGAAAGTCAAATGTTTACAATCTCGGAGCGAAAACACTGCGTTAATATAACACACTTTTTAGTGCAATCAAAATCGAATATGTTTTCGTTTCTCAAATGGCCATCATTAACATCTAATGTATTAAGAAGTCAGGAAAGTAGTCTGCGAGCAGGTTTTTCTCGGGGAGAGAAAGAGGTTAAGGAAAAATGAAAGAACAGCCCGCCCGCCCGTTTTGTATTCTCTTCTTTAGTGAAGATAACTCTTTGAAAGCTCTCTAGCAACAGGCCAGTAGTTTTAAGATTCTTACCTCCTTACAGTTAGGTGCCCCGCCAAAATGCAGGGCGACAAAAAATTAGTCTATAGACTCATTCGAGTTGTTCTCCTCCACGGAAATCTTTAGTAAAAGGCGAAAGATTTATTCGTGTTGAAGGAAAACCAGAGCTACATAACACGGTACAGACCAGGCACTTTGTCCAACGTTGCTCAATGAAACATGTGGTACAGTCTGCTCTATGACATTTATTTCAAAGCATGCGCATCGGTAAAGCGGACAGTATTGTAAGTTACATTGCAACTTTCGTATGAAGTTCCATGTTTACTTTGGAAAATGTTTTTTTCATACTCACTAGAAAATGAACTTACGAAATCAGAGGAGTGATTTTGACAATCCTAGTTTAATCTTGTCCAGTTTTGACCGACTTGACAGTCGTTATTCAATAAAACATTTTGGGAAACAAAACGTTTCGTAAGAGCCTGCCCGCTCTTTTTGTATTCTCTTCTTCAGTGAAGATAACTCTTTGAAAGCTCTCATGACAAGCCACAACATTGTGTTCTCACTGTTGCTATTGATTTTTGCAGTTATTACATTTATCAATTCTCTCGGACTTCATCATGTCCGGGTGCTACCACAGCAACAAGCTAGCAGTTTTAGGATTTAAGTCCTTTTAATTAGGAGCCCCGCCTATATGCAGGGCGACGAAAAATTAGTCTATAGACTCATTCGAGTTGTTCTCCTCCACGGAAATCTTTAGTAAAAGGCGAAAGATTTATTCGTGTTGAAGGAAAACCAGAGCAACAAAACACTGCACAGACCAGGCGCTTTGTTTCAAATCGCTCTACGAAACATGTGGGACAATCTTCTCTATAACACTTACTTCAAAGCATGCACATCTGTAAAGCGGACATCATTGTTAGTTACCTTGCAACTTCCTTATTAATTTCCATATTTACTTTGCAAATGCTTTTTCTTTTCTTGCTCGCTAAAAAATGAACTCACGAAAGTAGAGTAGTGATTTTGACAATCTTAGTTTCAATCTCGCCCTGTTTTAGGATATAACTGATTTTTTTTTTATACAGGGAGCACATTGCAGGACCGAAAAAGCTGAGTTTTTCGACTCGCTTTAATTTAGCGGTTCGCCTCTTCAGTCACAAAATTGATTCACAGTATTTTCCCCGAAACGCGCCGTCCTGTTGGATTGGAGTCGCGGGCGCATCCGATCGGCATTCACACGCGCCAATAAGTTAAATACTAAATCAGTCGGCCTCACGTCTTTGATCGATAACTTTTTTCTTCAGTGTCGTCTGGTGATTTGAAATGTTTGTTTTTAACGGAGCTAAAGGAGAGTCAATCCTGGAGGAAACACACACCAATTTAACACACTCAGTAGTGTAATCAGAATGTATGTGCAATGAATATTCACCTAGCGAATATCTAACGTATTAAGAAGTCAGGAAAGTAGCCTGCCAGCAGGTTCTTATTGGGGTAAGAAAGAGGGAAAGGAAAAATGAAAGACGAGCTAGCCTGCCCACCCGTTTTGAATTCTCTTGTCCAGAGAAGATAACTCCTCAAAAAGTACTCATTACAAACCAAAAGATTGTGTTCACAATGTTGCTATTGATTGTTGCAGTCTTACGTTTATCAATTCTGTCGAATTTTTTCATGTACAGATGCTACCATAGCAATTACCCATAGCAGTTGTAAAGTTATCTACTCTTTAGGAGCGACCAGAAACTGCAAGGGACCGCATACGATAAACGCCGAAACACGTGATGTGGTAACGCGTGTTTCGGCGCGCAAGTGAGTTCAAAGTACGGAACTTGATATAGTGAACGGGTCATTTTGCAATTTATGTGCGTTGGCTGTTGGACTGGCGTTACATATCTTCGCTACACAGTGCTGACGAGCCCCAAGAAGGGCGAAACAGCTGTCCACCGTTGCGATCCTACTTTATCGGTTCTTGTCATGTTGGTGTCTCGAAACGTTTTTCACGTAGTATCAGCCTTGCAGTCTATTGTTTGTCTTTAGGAGCCCCGCCAAAAGGCAGGGCGACGAAAAATTGGTCTATAGACTCATTCGAGTTGTTCTCCTCCACGGAAATCTTTAGTAAAAGGCGAAAGATTTATGCGTGTTGAAGGAAAACCAGAGCGCATAACAGTGATCAGACCTGGCGCGTTATCTAACGTCGCTCTACGAGACATATGGGACAGTCTGTTTCGATTAAAGACACCTACTTCAAAGCATGCGCCTCGGTAAAGGGGACATTATTGAAAGTTGCATTGCACTTTTCTATATATAAATATTTTTCCATGTTTTGGTCGAAAATGTATTTTGGCCTGTTTACTAAAAAAATGAACTTATGCACGAAATCAGAGTAGCGACAGATTCTGACAATCCCAGTTTCAACGTTGTCTTGCTAGTTTGGACCGACTTGACTTTCAGTACGTAGGGAAAACATTTTGGGAAACAAACATTTCGTGAACGGATGACTTAGCTTGTATACAGGGACGGCACTGCGGGAAACTTAGCTTTTTTTAATGACACTTTTGTGCGGTTTGCGTTTTTACGGACGAAATCGGGAAACAGTAAATTTCCCGAATCGCGCGGACTTATTGCCACGGCGTCTAGGCCCACCTGATCGGCATTCCGGCACGCGCCAGAACGTTAAACTGATACAGGTTTGGTCAGACTCGATTCTTTTACAGATTTCTATTTTTCAAACCGTCTTTTAGAGATTTAAATTCGTTAGTTTCTAGCGCAGCTTAAGGAAATACTCCGTTAATTTAGCACACTCAGTAGTGTAATCGAAATTTGTTTTGTTTTTATAAATTGAACACAAAATGACCTGGCTGAATGTGAGAACAATGAATATTCAACCATCGAGCATCTAATGTCTTAACAGGCCAAGAAAGGGGGTTGTGAGCAGGCTTTTCGAGAGGAAATAAAATGATCGAAAGGAAAACGGGAAGAAGAGCCCGCCTGCACGCCCGCCTACCCTTCTTTCTTTCCCAGCGAAGAACCTACTCGCAGGCTATCGAAGAAAGTGTATTTATATCCTCATAGTCAGTGCAGCTTTACTCTATGAAAGTTCTTATGACAACTAACAAGATGGCGCACACTGTTGTTGTTAAACGTAGAAGTTTTACGTCTATCGATTCTGTCTGACGTCGTCATATTCAGCTGTTACCATGCAATCGGTGTTTTAACACTGCTTACCTCTTTTCAATTAGGTGCCCCGCCTGAAGGCAGGGCGACAAAAAATTAGTCTATAGACTCATTCGAGTTGTTCTCCTCCACGGAAATCTTTAGTAAAAGGCGAAAGATTTATACGTGCTGAAGGAAAACCAGAGCTACATGATATGAAACAGACAAGGCTTGATATTAAACGTCGCTTTACAAAACATGTGGGACAGTCAATCTTATGACACCTACTTATAAGAATGCGCATCGGTAAAGCAGACCTCATGGGAAGTACATGTAACAATGCAACTTTCGAATAAATTTTTCATGTTTAGTTCGAAATGCCTTTGCTCACCAAAAATGAATTCACGAAAGCAATGTGTTATGATTGCCTGGTCCTTTTGTTCCGCTGTTTTTCTTCATCAAGCAGTAGAGCTTAAGCTCACATTCCCAAAGCCAATTTTGGCTGCTGGTTTTTTTTAAGCCGAGAAAGTCAAACATGCAGATACTTTTTAAACTCTGAAGTGAAGCCTTCGATGTTCGTCTTTAAGTTTACTGCCAGATGACTTCAATGATCTGTTTTCACCGTTCCTTCTACATTAAGAGCCTCATGATCATGACCCGAGGACGACTGATCGTCTGCTGAAGCAGTTACTTGCTGAAGAGGTGGAAACTTCACATCTCCCTCCGCGGGACTATGAGTAAATTCTCTTTGTTAGTAAGGTACCCCGTCAAAAGGCAGGGCGACAAAAAAATTAGTCTATAGACTCATTCGAATTGCTCTCCCCCACGGAAATCTTTAGTAAAAGGCGAAAGATTTGTGCGTGATGAAGGAAAACCAGAGTGAGCTGATTGGTAAAGACGAAAGCGGTTTGTTGAACATGGCGAAACAAAACCTGTGGGAGAGTCCATCTTGTCACGCTGAATAATACGCATGGGCATAGAGGGAAAGAAAGTTATTATGAGTTACATTGTAATCATCACATTGATTTCCACTTTTGTTTGAAAAAGGTGTTCTTTTAGTTGGATAAAAAAGAAAATCATAAAACAATAAATGATTTTGATAATCCTAGGTTTTAATCTTGCTCTGTTTTCCCAATTTTGATTGTCCGTAGTTAAAACGTTATGAAAAATAAAATTGTCAGTAGTGGATCAGTCGGTTGCAGTTTCTGCCGCAGGCGGAAATTTGGGCCTGAAGCGTGAAAATTTGTGGCGGCTTCCGAAACGGACGGCTTGTTTGATTAGAGCCGCGCGCAGGTGCTTTAGACCGCCACTTTGGTCAAACGTTAACGCGCCAATACACCGTCCCGATTAAATAAGCCCGATAGCGCGAGCGATAAATTCGCCGGTACGTGTTTCAGTTAGCCTCATTTCTTACCAAGACTGCTAATGCGGCTTCAAATCAACATCTCATCGAAAAATTTCGATGGTCTAGATCAGCTGAACTTCCGGTACAGCCAAAAGCGCAAGGTAGAGTGGGACACTCAGTTTAATTCCCTCGGTAGTGTATTCGGAAAGGATTGCCCTGGGCCTTTCAAAAAACACGTGCAATATGAAGAAAGAAGTACGGTAGATAACGTGGATAGATCTGTTCTAAACTATTACAGCTCATTCCCACCAAGTTCGAGAAAGCATACTCAACCTCGACTGAAAATCACATCTTGTCTTCGCCAACTTGACCAAACTGAAATAAATTTTGTCCCAGTTTATGAATTCTATTTATTTGGCGGTTTGCTCGTGTTAGTATGCCGGAACATTTTTTGTTGCATGTAATCGTTTCCTCCCCTGATTATATATGCTATCATCTTCAACAGGCGATTCTTGTGAAGGTTCTTGTATGCCGAAGTGATTTCAACTGAGACGAAAACCATTACGTGCTGATATATTATCAACTGCCACTGTTTTCAGAAGTTCGGTGCCAACCGTTAAATTTGCCGTTTCCTCGGGCTATATCAGATCTGTGTTATCTAAGATTTAAAATTTGATATCGAGTTGGCCCAAAGGAACAGCCTCGCCCTTACTAAAAAGAAAGTAATCTTGATATAACGCGCCACATTCACTATGGAATAACCAAAACGAAGCTGCTGTATGATGAAACTATATTTTTATTTCACTATGAAATTACATCGAATAAAAAAATTATAAAATGAATTTACGCGCAAGCGTAAATCAACCAAAATGTCTCTTTTCGCCAACGGTAAATTTCTTCGCTAATTTAAAATCTTTTAAGATTTTTACTTATAGTAACTTTAAATTTACATACGGAACAATATGTAAACAATAGCCTCCATTTGTTGCGAAAATATGCTCGGATATTTGTCCGCGGACATTATCTGTTCCTCGAAGCTCACAGTTTTCCTCGAGCTACGCTCTTGGAAAACTGTTGGCTTCTTGGAACAGATAATGTCCAAGCACAAATATCCGAGCCTATTTTCGGGCCAAAAGCTAGGGGGCTATTGTGTCCATGATTATTCTCTTTATGTTTTTCGTAACACGCACAGTTTTGAAAATTGGGGAACATCACTTGGATATTTCCCAGTTTTATCTCGCGCATATTTAGTCACGTGACGCGTTTAGAGCAATCGGGCGCGAGCGAAAATATTTGATGGATTATAAGCAAGTATCAGTGACCGAGTTACTGTTACTATTACTGTTTTCTATAGATTTACCTCTGGAGGAAGTAACTGGCGCCAGCAGATTTCCGTTACAAATTGTAACAATACTTCTTACTTCTCATTGTTAGAACGGTTTTAAATGAGTGTGGAGAGTAATCAGGCAATTACTTTGGTTTTGGTTTTACTACGGTTTGAGATATTTGGCTGAGTAGTCTGGTTTTACGACACTCAATTGAAACCGCTCCGACAACTTTTGTTAACTTGAATACACTATGTACATTAATTCTTTTCAACTTGCAGTTGCTCTTCATTACAAAAACATAAAAATACGTAAACAAAATCGACATGTTAAATAAAAAAAGTGTTCAAAATCCTTCCAGTTGCAATTATTGTTACAAGCAAAATGGTTCCTAGTAACTACATCACGTGATTTGGCGCACTAATAGAGTACAAAAAAAAAAAAACAATAAAAGGTCAGCCTTCGCTTCAACCCATGCGGCCAAACAAAATCCTTCCCATGATGCCAACGAAAAAGCGGCCGAGAATCTGCGGACGAGTCTGGCGCTGACACAGGATTCGTCTTGTTATATTACAACAAAGGACGGCGAGTTAGCTACACCTGAAATATAGTAAGAAAAAGACACTCCTCAAAACCCACAGAAAAATTAACATTTGTTAATTTTCGTCGTCTACTTCAATTGTCGACTAGGATTTCTACACATTTGTTCAAGTGCTGATTCTCGCAAATTGGTGAACAGATATTAATATTGCTACCGTCTTTCAAACTACCACTGCTGTCATTCTTGATACTTGTCAAAAAAGACAACACATTGATATTGTAAGGCTGTATTGACAATGAAATGGCGACCCCCAATCAACAATTATTCGCAGTTATTTGCACCTAGGGAGGTACGGTGGCGTAACGGTTGACGGACTCCGAATCTTCTAAATGGGTACCAGCGATCTGTTAGGGAAACCTGGTCACAAGCTGGGACTAAACTTCGATGGAGCAGCATCAAATCTTGGGAGGCAGAAATACTGCTGATAATATCAATGCATTGCTACAGATAACGAAGTTGAAGAACTGCACTGATTATCCATTAGGCTCATCCGAACCCTTCAACTGAGAGAGACTTAAAGGAGTTACGTCACCATTTGCAAATCTTTACAGGTTTAGCCTAAATTTTTCAAGTTCCATCCTCAACCATCCTTGTTACTTTATGGTTTATTATTGTCTCTTTGGTGCTTTTCTATCTTAGTTAACTACTATATTCAGGTTTTCTTCAATTCAAAGGTAATTTTGTATGTGGTCAAAATAACTCAGAATACCGCGCGACTGAGCTCCTTTAAACCTGTTATACAGTCGAACCCCTAATGAGCGGCCAGTAATCAAAGTCCTATTGTTTTTACCTCTGTTAAGCGGCCACTATCCATTTCCCCGAGAGTGGCCGTCGAATAGGTGTTGAACTGTATAAAGAACTCAATACTCACCACACAAGTTATCGCCCATTTTAATGTAAAGATATCCATTATCACCATAGCTAGGTCCCCATGAGTTTCTGACAATCCAGTACCATATGTGGCCTGAGAGGAAGAGAAATGTTCCATGTAACCAACAACAACCAAACGTGTATTACTGAAAAGGGATTGCTACCGCCAGTTCAAAAAAAAGTAGTACACTTGAACCTCCACCTCTCTACAACGGCCACACTTTTTTGTTCCTGGCGGACAGTCCATGTATTCACCCTTATTTTTAAAAATATATGTGAATGTAGAGAGTTTAAAACCTCGCTACAACGGCCACCTCTCCACAAAGGAAACGGCCACTAAACTCGTCCAAACTGCCCAAATAACCTCTCGGCAACGGCCAGTTTTTAATCAACGACTGACGAACGGGGTAAACAAAACCCCATTTTTATTGTAAAAGGTCCGAGTCACCGAACTTGATCCGTACCGCGCTACGTTAGCCTCTGTTTCTATTTAGTTTCTGTTGTATTGATATATTTTAATTTTCATATACGCCAAAATAAGCATTTTTGACAAAAATGTTGCACTCCCGATAAAAACGGGTGTCATATTGCATCCACACCTCCCCATAACGGCCACCTCTCTACAACAGCCATTTTCCTCTGTCCCCAAGGAGGCCATTGTGGAGAGGTTCGACCGTAACTACAGCCAAGTAAGCCAAGTTATTAAACCACTTTGGGAGCTAATTGTTGTTAAGGGTTAGTATGAACTGAAAACTGGCATCAGCTTACCATTAAAGTCGTATCCGGTGATTTGTACGGCATGGTTAATATCAGTGTCTGTACAGTGATGTTGAATAATACCACCTATAAGATAGACATAACAATGTCAAACAGATGTTAGGGATAATAGAAGTGAATATATGAAAGATCATATATTTGAACTGCGGAGAAATATATACATGATTGATCATCGCAGTTATACACAAAACTTAAGCAGTAGTGAAATTAAAGGGCTAATTAGGGCTAATTATCACAACGTAAGGGACGCATCGTTATTTTTTGAATGGGTGAGTGGGGTGTTGAGGTGTTGGGCAGTTTCCAAAAAAAAAAAAAAAAAAAACCAAAACGATTCCTGCACAACAAAGCCTGCTGGAAAAAAACAATCATGCGAGGGGAGCCACGAGGGAAAAATCGAGCAAGTACTTTCTACTATCCAGGTCCTACGTTTGAAAAAAAAATTCTTCCACAAGCTTCTGTTTCGTTTCCTTTCCATTTTGCAGGCCGGAGGCGGAGAGATCGAGCAAGCCAACGAAAAACGAGCGCGCCTGGGGTGAGCAAAAAAGGAGGAGAAGTGAGAGGGTGTGGGGAGGAAAGGTTTCACACCCCTTCCCCCTGCTACTTATTTTTCGTACTCGCTCGGAGTTTTGTTCCCTTCACGTGCTTTTGCAAATAATGAACGTCGGCTACACAGGCTAACAAGCTATTGCCCCCCCCCCCCCCCAAAAAAAAAATCATGCACAACCTAAAGGTGATGGTCTGTCTCTCTTTTCTTAAAACTAACCGATATTAAATTTGAGGTTATACTGTAATTTCCTTCGTAATTTGCCCAACTCCAGTCTACGAAAATTATTTCATCGCGTGATGTTCCTGTGGCGCGACGTTTAGATACAGAACTGTTACAATGAACATTGTCTTTCCTTAAACTAACCGATATCAAATTTTAGTTTATACTGTAATTTCCTTCGTAGACGTCATTCAGGTCGTCACGGAACGCTTCTCGGAACGGGGAGGGGGGGGGGGGGGAATCAGCACGTGACGTTGTTACAAGTCATCAAATGTGAAAGAACCTACACATCCCAAGTAGAACACTATTATATCAACGTTCGGTTGTTCATTATTACACAGATGATCACAAATTATGTTTCGGGAGAAATTAAGAGCTTGGCTAAGGCTGTGTGAACATTGCAAATTACAGAGGACACCTCAGGGTACGATTCTCCTCACCCCCCCTTTCTCACACGTTTTCACTTAGCACACACCAAGATAATCATGCCACATTGTAGCATCAACATTAACAGCAAGTGGACCGTGCAGACCGACTAGTTCCTTCATCCTCGTGCTCTCTGATGTACTGTAAAGACAAGAAAACAGAATTCTCAAACATTAATGACCATTAATGATGCATCAAGTTTACACAGAAAAAAAAAATCAATCTGATCTATATTGGCATAGAGTTTTAGGATTTTATTCCTCCGATGTATCAAACACTTAAGACAGTGTTTGACCTTTTCTTCAAACACCTCGTTGTTTGGAAATATGATCAAACACGGTCTTTCGTGTTTGATATATTACGTCACAGTCAGCCTTGTAACTGAAGCAAGCACCAACTACATGATTAAAGCAGTTTGTCTCTACTGCCCCTCCTAAAGTTTTTGCTTTGCACCAAGAAGGCGTTCACTTGGTGGCCACATTGAACATGCCATTTCCAAATTTCCTTAAGGTGGCTCAAAGCACTTTCCAGCACTTTGATTTTGATGGGTCGTTAATAACCACTCTTAATCACTTGATGCTACAAAAATGCTATCAAAAAAACTGCCCAATCACTGGTGAACACGTTATCATTTTCGTGACACAATAGGTTACCATAGTAACAGTATGACCTGCTAAAAACACCCTTAATTACAGCTTTAGGGGCTTATAATTCAAAAGTGGCAAGGTGAAATTTTTTTATTTCAATCATCAAATTGTAATAAGCATGATAAAATGCAACTTTTGGTAAAGTTTGAAAATGTGCATACATGTAGGGTTCAGAGCAACGTTATAGTTTTGAAAATTTAAGGTGGCTTGGTCTCGTAAGCGACCACCTCTCCTCAGCGACCAGTCTTTCAAAATACCAAAATTTTCCAAGTCAAATCACTATATTCGGAACCTCTTCTGAGCGACGAAATCTTGCAAGTGTCCATGACTACCTTTAGAGCTAAAAGTTTGAAGTTTTATTTTGTTTTTAACTTCCCATAAGCGCCCACTTGACAGATAGTAGAGCGGAAATTGGCATGAGTTGTGGCATTATTGCATCCCTGGATAGTACAAGAGACAGAAATTTAGTACCAGATTTTTTCTCGAAATTGACTTTTCACATGAATAAAACATTATTTTAAAAACATGGGGTAAGTTTCTACAGTTACCATATGCTCCTGAAGCAAAATTTTCACCCAGTATGGTCTAAGCTCTCGTAAGCCACAACCTCCTATAAGTGACCGCCATTAAGATCAAGATATCTTTAAGATTGCTTTAACATCATTTGTCCACACAAATACTTACTTCAACACTGGACAACCACACTTTATCTTTACACCTTTCTCTTTCCTAACTCAAAGCAGCAGAAGAAAAATGGTAAATATTACACGTATATATAATTCGAGTTAAAGGTAAATCCTCAAAAATGGTCATTCATGTACACACGGATTTCCTTATAAAAATCTACACAGGATTTGTACCATTCACACTACTCATAATATATGAACATTTTCTCAAATGAGAATTTTAGGCCAAGTGCAATGTTAGAGAATTTTCAAATATGATGAACACAGCACAAATTCATAATAGGCCCTTTGCAGCGGGGGTCACGTGACCAAAATTTTCTTTAAAATATTACATATTATGGGCTATAACTTAAAGAATGCCAGAAATGGAAAAGAACATATCAACCATATGAGGCAAAATTTTCAGGACTAAAATGGCAAAGTTTGAGGCCCCTGGCATTAAAGAGTAAGTTTATACTTCAGTTTGAATTTTTGGACAATTTAGAGGATATCTACGGAACTTTTTCCATAAACATTTCTTATTTTTTCTAAAAAATTCAAGCCATCATAAAATCTTATTCTTTAATTCCAGGGACCTCAAACTTGGCCATTTTTATTTTTTTGACATGCTTTTTCCATTTCTGGCATTCTTAAAGTTGCAGCCAATAATTCCAGGGACCTCAAACTTGACCATTTTTATTTTTTTGACATGCTCTTTCCATTTCTGGCATTCTTAAAGTTGCAGCCAATAATTTTATGAAAAGTAGGTCATGTGATGGCTAATTAGCTGCAAAGGCCCACTACACTCACATTCACATGATTAAAATAAACTATAACTGTCTCATTATGGCTCCTAGCATAATAGGTTCAATGTGTGTGAATGGCTACAGCAACATCACACTATGTACGCATTGCATGCCTACAATGCTAGATGGTCTTGTTAGCATCATTCATCATTTAAAATCCTCTGTCAGGAAAACTATCTCCTATTTTCCTATCAGGAGACATTAAAAGTGCCTGAGTGTCTACTTACAAGAGATCATTTTTGCAGGTTGTTTCCTTATCAACATACGGAAATTCAGTGGCAGGAGCAAGTGTGTAATGCTGAAGAAAAAGAGTGTTTTTCAATTACATGTATGTGACTGACAACATGATTACAATATTTCAAGCAACATAAAGCACAGCACAGTTATTGAAAAGTTGTTACTTATCCTGAGTACACAGTTAAAAAAGCCCAAATATTTGGACTCTCATAACAGAGACAGTGAATTAATTCATCTGCATCACATGAATATCATTATAATTATATTGCGGTTTGTGGGGTTTCGGGAAGAAAAGAGACCTGTCTGTGCTTTGATATAACAGTATGTGCTTAATACAAAGTTACATGTAGTGTTGGCAAAGAGAGCCTTGCCAGGAAGTCCACTTAATCTTATAACCCACGTGTTTTTGAAGCCAATCTAAAGCTAGTAATGTATTTCCACCAGAACAACCCTTGGGTTTCGAACAGGAAATCAGCTCTTGAACACTGAGTTCTGTCACAGAGTTACCAGCAATGGCCCACTGGCTCTCCACACACTCAGTTGCAGTGAATGCCCTGTTTAAAACAAAAAAAAAAAAAAATAAGAACATGATCCATGTTCAGTAACTTGGAAGAACGAAGAAAGTAGAAATACTGCTCTTGGCTAGTCATTTCATGCTTTGGAAACTGGGATAAACTCTGGAAAATTATATGGAGCACCTGGCCCAACACAGACTTTACCCTAAATTATGTAATTTAGGTAAAAGTAGACCTCAACAAAATCAAGGTGGGCCAACAATTTCCCATATATACTGTATAAACAGTGTATCATATGAACTATAAGCGACTACAGTTTACTGCAAGGACTGCGTTTTGCGCTCGCCAGTATTTATTTATATTAGCTGTATCTCTGCTGGACCCTGTGATACATGTACATTTCCTTTTCTGCTCCCTCAATCACCTCAATGGATACTTGGTACCATTCCTCCCGCCCTAAAAACTTTTTGCATAATTTCAGTATTTCACTGATTGGGTTAGCTAGAGTGATGGTGTTGTGCCTGCCCAATATTTTGCTCAGTGGCATTACAGGTGCATACAAGTATGTAAAGTATGTATTGAACATGTACTCACCAACAACTTCCACACTGTTCAATGATTATAATGAGCAGGACATGAAAAAGAACACAAACAAACAACGAAGAACAAATGAGCAACAACAATTTTAAATCAGCTATCATGGTACATGTAATATGTATACTAACAATTTTAAAATTAACATAACAAGTAAAGATTAAAAACAATGTACCTTTCCCTGATTTTTCACTGTTGTCACTTTTCCTTCTTTTCTCCTGAGCAAAATAAATTTATAAAAATCTTAGTGCATTGTACATTGTACATGGTGCTTTGGAATTTTTCTTTAAATTTGCCATGTAAAGGTTTGAATTTAATGTATGACTTGACTGATAAAAGCTGTCACTAGTTTTCTTAACACTAATCTAGAGAGCATTGTTTTAAAATAAAGAGCCGTCTTCAGAATATTACAGAACTAACAAAAATGATACAGAAGCTCCAGGAGTTTCTTAAGGCAGTCAGTTTCATGGTAGCTAAGCTTGGTGAACTTGTCTAACTTACAATAGAGGAGTTCATGCTCTAAGGAGCATTATGGGTAATCAGGGCAAGATTGCAAAGAAACAGAGCAGCAAAATGTATGTTGTTCTTCATATTTCTGTTCTAGAGTTTCATTTTCGAGAAAAAACTTTTACTGTAAATAGACAAACCCCCTTTCTACATTTACTAGCATTTTTGAGTAGATTGAGCTACAGTGTAGGCATTTAGCCTACTTACATTGTTTTATCAGAGTAACAGAGATGTTATTTTTGGAATTTAATGGCTAATGCCTGATCATATCATTCAGTTTTAATAGTAAAAGAATTCCTATGCCCATAACAATCACTTGATTGGCTCAAAAACGCAGGAAAACCTAGAAAAGAGGTTTCTCCATCTACAGTATATGTTTCATCTCCATATGTGAAATCAGAATGGAAATATAAAGATAAACATTTGTTTTATGGCTGTGCTTCTTTGTAAATTTGCCCTGATTACCCATTATGCCCCTTAAAGCGTGAACTCCTCTATATTGCTATGATATGGAGACTACAGCTGTGTGAAACAATGTGAAGGGTCTTGTACACGAAACAAACATTTACTAGCCAGTTTTAAACCCCTAACAATAATCATTAATTATTCTTTAACAACCAGTTTCTAACTAATTAGAAAATGAAACAGTTAGGGGTACTGAAAGTTACTTGCTCTGCATAGGATGCTAGTCCATCAAAGGTTACTACACAGTATTGTGGATCAAGTTGCCTAACAAAGTGCACTACTCAGCAGTTTACCCTAGTTTACAACAGTATGGTACAATGTTCAGTACTTACTATTATTATATGGCTAGCTCAGTGAGCGGGCAAGATGAATCAAACCTTGCGCTGTGATTGGCTAATGAGCGGGCAAGATGGAGCTATCTTGCCCACGTGGAACTACCCACCGTGTCCCACAAGAAAAATTTCTCAAAAAGCCACATAATAAATCCTTTATTGACCAAGCTTGTTCGGTCAAGATGGCTGGATATTGGCCTTGTTCTGTTTTTGCGAGTTTATGGACCTCAACTCCGTCTTGGTCCATAAACTTGCAAGAAAAGAACTTGGCCAATATTCAGCCATCTTGACCGAACAAGCTTGGTCAATAACTCATATTTACACACAGGCCACTGCATATTCTACTAGGTGTTGTGCAAATGTGTTATTGAGCAGTTGGTCAGGATGAACACCTTTTCAAATCAAACGTTCTGTTCTGATAAAAAGCCTACCTCTGAGATCTAAAATTAATTTAGCACCTCCAGGGTATTACATCAACTTGTTACTGACAATACTAGCAGTAAGTACGTGTATATATGTACAACCTACCAGTCATGGTTATGTGGTGTTGCAGAAGCATTCAGTTTTAATGTACAGCTGCAGTCTTCAAGTGTTTGATAACTTTTTATGAGAAGGCTGTGATCTTTCTGGCTTCCTCTTCTTAGAAATTCTATACATGCAGTGGCATCAACAAAATTTTACTACATAGTATATTTCTGTCAATGTTATTGATTTAACTAAATATATACTTACAGTGTAGTTGACTAGAGTACCTGGACAGGGTTTAAGTTAAGCAACTGAGGCCATCTAATCCCCAATGTATTTAAAGTCTGCACTTAAGGTTACAGTTAACAGTAGCCTACACCACCAGCATTCAGTACAGTAAAAAAAAACTACACGTATGACTGAGACAATGTCCATGATTAAATTCTTTACCTAGGTATTTAGTGGTGGTTCACTTTCCCCCTTCAACAAGAAAACCAACAAAAACGAAAAAAAAAAAAGATAAAATAAAACAAAAACATAAAAAAATAAAAAAATAAAAATAAAAATGACTGATGCAAGTTCCTTGGTTTGCCACTTATTGGCTACAGGCCCAGCATTTTCACCTGGGACTAAATGTCTCCTGACAAAAGATGCTGCCCCTATGGACTAACTTGTGATGAACTACAACCTCACCTAGAGGTGTATAAATTTAAAAATATACAAGTTCCCAGTTGCTCCATTCTATATAAAGTACAGTTTAGTGAGAACTAGGGACTGTCATATTTAAAGGCCATAACCTACATGTATAACACCTATCATGGCTGAGTATGTTTGATGAGCCCTTGATGTTACAGATCAACTTGTCCGTTGTTCATGAATACAGTTCACGTACAAATAAACAAATTTATTTACGGGTGCAAAGATCAAGGCAACACAAGATTCAAAATGGGTTTTGACAAAACACTGACCCCCTACTGACCCAGAATCTTGGAAATTGTAGGCAAGCTAAATTTATTACTGAACTTGAATTGGCCTTATTGATAGTTCTGGGCTATATTTTGTTTTTCCCATTGATTTTATGGGGGGTCAGTTGGGGGGTCAGTAGGGAGGTCAGTAGGGGGTTCAACAGGGGGTCAGAGTTTTGTCGAAACCCATTCAATTAACTAATGACAGCCCTGGTTATGGGCTGGAGTGTAGACTTTACTACTAAGAGGCCATTTATCAGCTAATATCTACCTCAAACAATGGCCCAAACTAAAATGCATTAAGTAATGGATTTCTTGATTACACCACAGTAAAAACACACACACACACACACCTTTAAACTCTTCAGGAGTCCAATCAGAGAATTGATTTATACCATATACAGCTGTCCCATTTAGTTCAGACTCTCTTGCATTTAACCTGGCATGTCTCGCAAGGCTTTCCTACAAAACACGTGACAGGAAAAGGCTGTAATTTATGTTCACATTTTTCCCCCTATTAAACTAGCAACTTTTCACTTTCATTTTCGATACCCTCTGAAATGGTCTCTAAAATTAATGCCACTTAAATGATAGCGCAGTATTCATTACATTCTTTTTGCCTCGCTCAAATCAATGCTATCAGACAAGCTAGAAGGTTTATAATTTAGCACAGTTTAACCTAATCACCCTACAAACAGAGCCTCTCCTTACGGTACATCACTCCAGTACTAACAATGTTTTCTTCACAATAATTTGCAGGCTGATAAACAAACCATATGACATGCAACTTAAACTATTTCTTCACAAGACAATCAAGCAAGGTACTACCTTAAAAACAGAAAGACGTCTGTTGTATTCCTCCGGATCATTTATGTATGTCCTGTTGTGTGTTTGGACATATTTTTTGAACATCAAATGCAGGTTTGCCTCGTCTGTTTCGTTATAAACTTGAACACGTTTCAGCTCGCCCACAGTTGAGCCCTGTGTGGACAGCGTATAGAGCACATGGGCTAACCAAAATAAGAAGAATACGTTCGAAGACGGCATGACTTCCGTCAAGGAACCTTTCAAAAGCAGATGCGTGATGCTTGGCAGATGCTCGGTCTCTGTCTGGAAGGATTGTAAAGAAATCGTCGAGGCATCTCATTCCCAGACTTCCGAGCGTTCCTTATGGCCGGTCACGCACTCCGAAGATTGCGTGACGAGCCCAAATAGCGTCGTCTACGTTGGAACCTCACAGGGAGCAGAGGAACTTGATCCTAATTCCAGCTAAATCCACCGTTGTTGCAGAACAAATCGATTTTGTTGCTTAATACGATTGCACGTCACTTTGTATATTCGAACTAAGAGTTATGCGATTGTGTTACGCGTCCACTTTACGGGTTTTTATATCCTAAGGCCAGCGCCGCATACAGCAATGTCTGTGGGCGTAACACGAGTAAATTTCACTTAACAAGTACCTGAACCATATTAGACATTTCATGACAAATTACAGGAAAATAGTGACAATGACCGAGACCAGGTTAGCTGTTTTGACCAATTTTCTCCATGTGATACTCGTCTCTACACGCAGCTTCATACTGTCTGATGGAAACTTACTTGTACTTTTTATCCTCAAAACCAGAATTTGTACAAGTCACGTTCCGGTTAATTGTTTTGTTGTCTTTCCTTGAAGCGGAAAGATGGGAAATTTTTAATACCATGATATTTCCATTGTATTCATGATACTGTGCTGTTAACTCATTTTTTTCTGGTCTAGTCATCCTCCGTAAATTATGGACCTGACATTGCGGATTTTTCTAAACACGCCGAAATCTTCCAAACTGAATGTTCTCGTGCAAGTGTGAAACCACTGGCCTTAACTGCTCATGACTTTGCACCTGCCGCAACGTACGAGAGCCTGCCAGCAGGCTACCTTTACTGCTGCAAATAACTTTCAAACTACAAACTAAAAGCTGTTTAAATTTAATCAAATTCTCTTCCTCCTGGGCGTTTTTATCGAATATGAAAGAAGATCGTTTGTAGATATCACAATGACGATCACATTAACGGTGAACAATCAACCTTTTCAATGAAAAAAAGTTTTAACTTCAAAGTAGGTAATAAGCTTGACGTTTAAGGCAAGATAACAAAGATTTTGACAATTGATAGTTTCTCCTGCCTTCTGTTTTGAATTCGTACAGAGAATAATTCATTCTCTTTATATGACAGGTTAAAGGCACCTGATCTCGTTCATTTGGTTAAATTGAAATTTAAAATCAATTGAATAATAATCTTGTGAAAATAGGAACAAAATTGTAGTGCAGCGCGCGCTAAGTTTACGACAACTATTTGACATCTCTCTGTTGTGGTCCTTCACCAATCAAAAAGTCCAGAACCGCGGCACGTGCAAGTAGTTTTATCGACATGAGGCCACTTTGTACTTCTCCGCCTCCCAGACTAACTCGGTAATAATAGGAAAATTAATTCAGATATTAACGAGATTCTAACTAGAATTGAAGGAAAACTGGACGACAGGTCGACATTAATTTGGACTTTGATGTCGGCTGAATGACAAATTCACAGGTTATTTTAAATATGTTATCAGCACGCTTGGGCCAATTTCATTGTTTCATTCTGTGGTCTGTCTATGATTGGATTAAAACTAACCGATAAAACAGTTGCACATTTTGTTAGGGTTAGGTTGTCTAAATTTGGCTTATTTTAATCTTGACAATGAAACCAGTTTTGTGTTTTTTTTTGCAATTTTGATTTTGTTCTGATCAACACGTACAAAGAAAAAGGCAGAGACAAAAGATAGACAAAGGACCTCCTACAATACATTTGAAAACAACCTTTTTTTTGATCAAAAGATATGTTGAAAGGATAAAAACGAACGGAACATAATTCTCATCTGTTCTTTTGACTCAGGTTACGAAAACCTTCAGTAAGTTATAAAAGTATGCGCACAAGGAAATAAGAAAACAGTTTTATATATTTTCCCTTAAGGCACGAGGACACGCTTTTTTACGATCAAGCATAGTTTAATATGAGTTTGCAATTCTGAATGTTTTCAGATTTCTTTGGTATATTGCGATTATTATCTGATCGGTTATGAAGATAAATAACAGTATACAAAAGCTGGACTTTGTGGCGCCAGCTGAATATCACAGCGCAGTACGGCTTACATGTACAGGAGGTAAGTTTAATGTAAAAAAGAAACATAAATTTCTTTCCTAGCCTTATTGCTGTGTTTCTTTTTTTTTTTTTTTCGTTTTTTTCTAGTTGCTACATTTAAAATTAATAGTTGTAATGCAATATTTTTCATTTTGTGTCCATGCTGTCTGTTCAAAGCCTCCAAACAGTAACAAGTCAGTTTTAAATTTCATTTGAATTTCCAACTGAGTAACAATTACCTGAGGTTTTCATCAATATATAACCACGTTCTCTCACCCCAGGGTCTGCAACGATCGCACTCTATGAAAATAAATTAACAACAGATGGTATGTTTCCACATGATTCTGTCCCTGCCAGTCGGATCAATATTTACGGACAGGCATAATCGTGCACATGAAGCATATTGGGATGGCTCGGTGGCGGTTGTTGTCGAGAGGTCTGCACTGAGAATTTTATGGCACAAGGAACGCACCTCACATTTACAGCTTAGAGCGAACCATTCGACCACTGACCCATATCCCAGGCCTTCATCCTGGTCTGTTCTATACGCTCTTATACTTATTTTTATGCTGAATTTGTTTTTCCCAGTGAAAACGTCTTTGAACATCAAAATTGGTATTTTCAGATTAAAGTTGACAAGTTCTAGAACAACCGATTAGGAGTCGCCCCACTCAAGCATGAGCAATGCAGATAACAAAATTCACAACGTTGTACGCTCTTATACTGCAAGACATCATCACTGCGAAAGGCGACAAAAAAACCCTGTTACAAGCAGAAATCTGTTTATGAGTCCAATGATGGGCCATATGATACCTGATCGTATTAATGAGGAAAGTTTTGATTCTACTCGCGAGAGTTGAATTTGATTCTGGCTCGTATAATCGCTGTTCTGTTCGCCACATTGAACTGGCCCAACGTAACAGACGTATTTCATTGCAACTAAGCGCAAGCTTCAGCTATTTGTTTTCTATCATAATCTGTCCAGTTTTTGTTAAATGGTCGCATAAGGAGAGTAAATTTGTCACGATTAAAGAGGAATGAAACTCCAACAGGTGAGCGTTAGTAGCATGAATTAAGGGGTGGTCGAGTGAACGGGTTGAACCTAAGGGTGTGGTTCCATTGTCTAGGCCACATCAAATATTTATAATATGGCAACTGGAACTGAAACAGAACATGTAAAACCTCTTGAACAATGGTAACTGTCTTATAGTGAACAAGACAGTTTTACTCAACTGAAAGTACTAATGAAACCTAAAGTATGGCCCGGCCTGCCTTGGAACTAACAGAGCCGCGTTATTGCACTAACACGATGATCTCTTTGTTCAGTTAATTGCTACGGCATTCCCTTGTTTGATATTTCCGTGTAAGGACACTTTTGAGCGACAGCTTAAGTAAAAATGAATCATCAAACTGCGGATAAACAACACAAGTTCCAATGAATTTCGCTACGCCTAACGGGAAATAAGATACTTCAAGGATATCTGGATGCTCCCTCACAAAAAATAGTAACGATCAAAAATTGTTGGGAATAGGCTTGAGGAATTTTAATAGATGAAGCCGAGTGCCTCGTGGTAAAAGAGTCTTGAAAATCTCTCCCATTTACTACCAAAGTAACTGACTGGTCTCCTAGGAAACAGCCATACTTTATTCTTAGCCTCAGGGATATAACTTTATTTATTCAAGTGGAGTTCCCGGAATTTAAAAAAGGCAGAATTTATGTTAATTTTTTTCAGTTTCCAGCTCTCCTAGATGGAAAATATGAAGATATAAGTAATTTTCAACCTTCATCAGAATTCACTTGATCTTCTCATGGCATTGACCAATTGTTACGATGAGTACATAATCGAATTTATAGGCCATATGATCAGCGACTGAAACGAACCAGAGTTCTTGAGTGGAATTGACAGAAAAATGGGCAAAGACAATGATTAGGAGAATCCTGATGTGTCCTTGTACAACATATTGGTTCTCCAAACCGATCACTGAGTATTTCCATTCATGTTAGCTTTGAGAATTTAGAGCTCGATCAAGGCAATATTGACGAATGTCTTTGTGCTCGGCACCTGCCTATTAGAAGGTGTCGTCAATGAAATATTTTATGAAGAAATAAGTTATTGATCTTGAAAATTCGATAGTGCAAAATACCATCAATCAAAGCGAACTAAAATGCCGGATTCTCTTACAATTTTTTTTCATTGCTTTCAACCAAACTTTATCCTTTTTCCTGTGGTTAAATATTCCAAAAGTCGTTAATCATACTTTTTTTTCCGACAGAAACATCCAAGTAAACAAACCGACTTCCAGTTTAAAAGCTTTGCACTTCACAATAAAAGCATCCTCGATCTTCGGTAAGAGATGCATTAAGCCCGAGTAGCTCTAATGGTCGAAGGAAGGGCTCTAAAACGAATTCACGAGAAAGCTTAAAAAGCGTGTAATGTTAAATGGACATCACACGTCTCTGTTTGCGAACTTGAAAGTGCTAAAAGCGTAAAGTACTAACCGTGTATACACAGGAATAAAGGGTCCATTTGATTTTTAAAAACACTCCATTAAACTTCTCTTGCGAGTTAAACTTATTCATGCCAAATCGATTCGGGCTATAGAGAAGGGAAGTTCTTGAGCATAACGTCTTTGCAAAAGGGCGAACCGCCTCTAAAACGACAAGTAATTTATCTAAACGTTTCAGTATTCGCTTTCAAAGTTGCAGATTAATTGTCGTTTAATTACCGAGGTTTAATCCATTGATGTACAAGCCGACCAGAGTGAATGCAGCTTTAAGTAGTTGAGTGGTGTTTACTTAGTTTTAATTGGCCGAATTTTTGCGTTGAAAGCGGCGTGCCCTTTCCGCAAACATGCATAGTCACTCAAAAACGGCGAGACGATCTCGTTGTTTCAGATTTCCTAGCAATATGACTCTGCTGTTTTCGTCTTTTCCGAGCCCTAGCAAAGACCAAGATGAAGGTAAGTCAGGTTAGATGTTCCGAAACATAGTTACGAGTTTATTTCGCAGTAAAGGAACTTCTTAGGCAAAAATAAAATACTATGAATGGTAGAGAAGCCAATATTCCTTTTTGAGATTCCACATAAATGCAGTTATTATATACATCAGTGTCGTTTTAGTACTTGGATACAGACTAAGGCTACTAAGGTTTTCGGTGACGGAAAAACGTATATAAAGTTCCCGGAGAATGTGGTTAACAAATGTTATATCTTTTGTATGTAGTTTGAACCTTAGTCTACGATTCCCCAACCACATTATCATTCATTCACGGCTTTAGATATTTTAAATTTTCTGTCTATCAAACGGAGTGAAGGTTTCCTCTCTTGTAAATTTAACACAGGTGTAGGAGTTGATAGTTTGTTTGTGTCGTGAAAGACTTATCCAGATTAATTGAAAGGATGTTTTTGCGTCTAATGGAACCGTCAACTTAAAAAGGTGGTTTAACTTTAAAGCTACCGGCAAATTTCCATTTTTTTTTAAGAAAACAATGATTGAACATTCAACAAAGGGCGAGTATTTTCTCAACCGACTTCTCCCGTGATATACAGTTCATTGCGTTGTTTATCGAACCGTGAAAATTCGTCATGTAAGAAATATAGATAAATATGAATGAAACCTTTATTTTTGGTGGGAAAATTGGTAAAAATTTAAATGCCTTTCTTTATCAACGCGTGAAATTAAGGTTACCTAGAGATATGTGAAGTTTGAGGTTTTGTGAAAACGAAGTTGCAGTCTTCAGTTGTAACTGACTTTGAAGCAAACAAGGCCAGTACCGAATTTGTACGATGAATCTCTTGCTGTTTTGGAAATGTGTCAGAGCAGGCAATATTGTGACACAAGAGGTCCAAAATGTATGGATATTTACTTATATTAACTGCCGGTTTGTAAATTACCCCGTCGAGTGAGACTTGAGCGAGTTTATTTATGGCGCCATTGTTAGAACGCTCAACCCAGGACCGTTCCGAATCCTCAGCCAACTCATAATGGAAGAATAGGGCTAATTACTGACGATCATTTCCCAGCGCGGGTCAAAGAAGCTAGCTCAATATAAAGTATTTACTATAATAGCTTTTTTTAAAACTCAGCTGATAAATAAACGCACCCTATGATCCATTCTCGGTAAACTGATACACACGCCAAAGGGTAAGTATATATTTTCGTTTTTGACGTCGCTTTCTATGAAGTTAAACTGAAATTGTCCGCGAAATCAAGGTGAAGGAAAGCAAGATTTCTACTTAACTTTGCAACAAATTGTTAATTATCCTTTATCTAATGTTTTGAAAACAGTAATTCACCGAAACTCTAATTCGTGAGCCGTCCTTCTTAGCGGTCCGCATTGCAAACCTCGGACCGCTCAGGAAAATTGAAACAAACTAATAATGGTCGATACATTTAAGAATATTTTGCCTACAAACTAAAATAGTATAATAGTATAATTGAAAATATAATAAACTTCCTGTTTGTAAATCTCTTGGATGGGTGGACGGAGTGTGAGGGACCTTGAATTGAATTGAATTATTTTATAGAGAGAGGACTTATTTATGAGCCGAATGGTATTTTAAAAAGGAGCAAAGGCATGCTTAATAGAGCTTCAACGCCTAAGTTCCCATACCGGCCTATCTTATCGTTTATAGCTGGGTTTATATTTTACTAGAATGATGTGATTGTTTACGTTTGTTTAAGTGAGGTCATGTTGTTTAATTAGTTACAGTACAATCATTTTGTTTAGCTACGATGATTCGACTAACTGTACCGCGTTTTGCTCAGTTGGGGCCAAGAACACCCAAAATAGCTGAATTTTTTTCAGCTATATTGAGTGTTCTCGTTCCCTCCCAGAGCCATGCAGAGCTGACACACTGATGCCAACCATGCAGTGAACACTTCTTCTCTATTTTAAGGAAAAATAATTTACTTTTCTCTGCTTCCTTGAGAGTCCTAGCTACAGGCAGGTCGTAAGATGGAGGGATGGAAAGATGCCTCATATCAGGATCAAAGTTTTTTTGGAGACGATTTTTGAAGAATCAGTTTAAGAACTTGGTCCACTATGTTGCCAGCATTTGACGAAAGTCGTCTACGTGTTGAAGCTAGAAGGTATGAGGAAGAATTCTGCCAGGTGCAGAAGGTGCATGTAAGGTGCATGTTACAGCGGGAATAGTCTGATTGGTCAACTGAGAGTCAAAAACAAAAAAAAATGGAATTGACAGTTATTTAATTAAAGTAGCAAATATACCACGCATTTTCTTTGGTCATGCATATATCGGTTTTATAGACCGCTGGAGGTATTGACAGAACACCCTTAAAGAGGTCTGTAACCTTAATATACAGAGATTAACAAGATAAACTATATTCTAGACAAAATAAACTTTTAATTGTTTTGCCTTTGTGGTAAACAACATCCAGATCTCATTTAAACTGGCTTACAACGAGAGAACCAATATAATTCACATGCAACCATCTGACTTCGTGAGAAACAATAACAATATCTAAAAAAACATCGTACGTTGTTCATAAATTTTTCTATCTAGAGATAACATCATTGAGGTTTATTTGTGAGAGGCACAAGAAGGCTCCAAATATAACAAGCATTGAAATCGCCAATTCAACACTTCTGAGTGGTTTTACGAATGCCCCTTAAAACAAGAGTGAAAGCATTGTATTTTTAATCGTAACCGTTTTTAATCAATTCAACTTATTTATCTGCATTTTACCATTTCTCGCAGATGTGAGATTTTTCGAGTCATAAAATGAAAATTTTCACTGAGAGGAGAAGCGAATCAGCAACCATACGCAAATGAGATTTAAAATCTTGAGCAGGCAATCTCCAATGGAAGCAGTTTCCTCAAGAGAGGATGAAGGGTAATCCCCCGTATAGGCATTACATACTCTCAAGGTAATCCCTGTCAAGTTATTTTTAGACATGGTATCCAGTGCTCCCGCAGATACGTTTTCCATTCGAGCTGCAGAGATGTTTCCGTGGAGGATTGAAACAGTGCATGTAAAACCATGTCTCTATGAGTAAAAATTCACGTCACTCTTCTAGGCCCTTCTGGGCTTTCTGCACATTGGAGTGATCTAAAAATAGCTTGAGAGTGATTGCCTTAGGAATAAGGTCAAACATGAACTATATGAGGGACGAAGTCTCTTGCTCCTCATACTCTTTCGGTTTCCTTTGGATTACAGCACGTTAAGTAGACGCCAATGAAATAAATCAACTTCAACAAATGAGACGAACTGGTCAAAATCTATCTTCCTACAATTGGAAGAATTGGAAATGGTATCTAACCGTTAAATATCAGTACAACAGTACATTGTCGAAGAGTTTTGTATGGTTGTGTGTCCGGCAAACTTTTGCCATGAGACTACACCAATATTCATCTAGAATTATCCACTTCCTGAACTTTGCAACTAAATTTCTGAGCCTTGACAGCTGTTTACTTATTTAGAAAATACACTAATTTTATTGGGATTAATTATTTCTTTTTCTGACTATGGACTTCAAATTACTTGTAGTTGTGAGGTTGATTATCTCTCTTGACGACATGCTGTGTTGTAGATCAAATTAAAGTATCATTCATTTTGTTAGAAAAAAAATCTGCATCGGTAGAGACATGAAATCTTTACTTTTAACGGCTTAAATGTCCTATTGAAAAGCAATATTTTTAAAATAAATATACGTCTATTTAAAACATTCTTCTTTCACAAATGATAAAACATTTCAAAAACACTCTCAGTTTATTAAAAGGGCACTTTCAGGCGCGAAAAAACGAACGACGTAAAATCACATCTCCACTGATATTCCGAGAAAATCATCTTTCATGGGGCAAACCTAAGAATAAAAAAGAAAGACTGTCAACTTCTTAAGTTTCAGCCTATCCCTGTGTAAAGAACAGTGGCGTGAACCCAGTTACTAGGCTATAATGCAAAACTAAGCGTGTACAGGGTTTGCAATGCAGAAGCAATCTGTTATCTGGCGCTTCAGTCTTCACGAGACTCCTGAGATCACGTTTTGAGCCCAAATCCAACATTTGCAGTTCATGAGAGCTTAAAGAAGGGCTTATTCTCCCTGCGTAATCCCCAAAAGTTTGGGTTGGAGTGCAGCCCTGAGTATAAATATGCGATTTTCTTTACTCCATTTCTGGACTAGCCCACAAGTTAAGCCTTATACCCACTATGTAATTTTCTTAAGCTATACCCGTTTGGCGCCTCATGTCCCTGCGTTATTGAGGGAAAACCCTCCCCCATGGCCACGGGGTGGCACATTTTAGTTCTTTGACACTTACACATATTTTGTCTCAGAAAAAAGGTTCGTTTCTGCCGCTTCCATCAGGAAGCAAGTTAAGTTGAAGTCGAAAAGACACTCAGCTCGGGGATTTTATCATCGTGGTTGCTTGGCAACCTGAGGCATCGACACAACACGCCATGCCTAGTTAGGCCTACGTGACAACTTTAAAATGAAACAAGTGTGAAAGCTCGATCTGGAGTGCTCTAACCAAGATTTACCGAGTTTCCGACTCTTTAGTTTAATTAAATAATAAATCAAATACATCCGTTATCTGTTCTCACCTTTTGTAAATTTTCATAGCTTTAGTGCTCAAGGTGACGTCCTCTAAGTCTCTCTTTTTCTTCATCTTACCAATAAAGCTGTTGATCATGCGTTTAATATTGGTTTTCCAATGAACAAGAGGATTTCCCTGTCTCACTCCAGCGTCCATCACCTTGGTGATAAACTGGCGACCATCCGCTGTTCATAAAAAGGAGAAGTTTGGTTTGTTCTTATTCTCGCTGGCTTATCATTCTAGTTAAAGGTTGCTACACAGAGGGAGGGAACTTATTCGGGAAGGAACTATTGGATGTCTTTTTCTCCATATTTGTCCAAGTCAAAAACTAGATGTTTGTTTTGTTTTTCTTAATGGGTTAATTTTACTGCTCAACTGAACAAGTCGTTCTCAACTCGGCACTATGTGAGGTAACGTTTGATTTCACGGGAGGGGTGGGAGGAGGGGGTGGAAAGGGAAGAGCGGCGTTTATAAGGGGCTTTATAATTGTAAAGGGGGTACTCAAGCAATTAAATTAACATCTGTTACACTCCCCTCGTTTTAAGACTAATGAGCTATCAATTTGCGTTAATAAGACTGCATGAGATACAAGTTCTGCAGTGCTCAATTTTTAGACAGCTTACCAGTGTTTTCGAGACAAGCTCTCTTGTCCACATGCTGCTTATCGTAAGCGGATAACTTTATAAGGATGGCATAATGCCAGTACAGCCAGTATCTCTGCTGGGGGCCACCCAGGAACTCTATTGGGTTGGGCTCATCCATGTTCTGACAAATGATATTCAAGTGACAGTTTGGCCGCGCTTGAATTACGTACTCGCCGTCCTGGGTCCCAATTCCAGAAGAGCGGATTTCCGCGCATGACTTGGGAATTCCTGAAATGGATACGAACATGTCTAACGACTCTTGAAAGAAAACTACATAAAACGGAAATTGGGAAAACTGTATTCAGTCGAACAAGCGTCACTTTGACAGCAAAAATGTTTGTATTAAATTAACAGATGCCCTCGAATAAGCGTCACTGCACCCTTAAACAACAACGCGAGGCTTATACTTTGTAAACGGGCGCGTATTCAGAGAGGCCTATGGCCGGGGAGGAGGTACTCCTAGAAAAATTGGGTCGGGGTGTGCAGCACGCTTCCCAAAACCCTTACCCTATTTATTACCAAAATCTGCGATTTTCTCTACCCTTTTTATGACCTGACCAAAAATTCGATACCCTGTTTATGACCTGACCCTTAAATCAGACCTGCCTTATAACTTATTGTATTTACTAAACATTTTCGCCGCAACCCTAATAATATTTCTTAACGTTTATTCGAAGGCGACGGTCATTAAAAACTCGTTTGAACTTTTTCAAAATCAGATGTCAGTGCCATTCATTTTTTGCTTTATAGCGGAGTCAGGTAGATTCATCAGAGTATAAGCCCCTGTGGGTACTCCCTTATATGGGCTATGTAGATATGAGCGGCTCCAAAGGGTATGGTTTTTCAGCCGTATTGGTCATAAATAAGGTATCGATTTTGGCCATTTTGGTCATAAATAGGGTATGGTTTTTGCACTCTAGTCTTGATATGGGTATGTTTTTAGAAGGATCTGCTTAACCCATCATTATCGATAAGACCATCAACAAAAGCCCTTCACAAATTCTGTTTACGGCAATTTAACATTGTTCTGAACTAGGGAACTAATTATAAACCATCTAGGTGATACCTGCTGGCAAAGGAATGAGCCCTCCAGTATAACCTGGCGGTGTGGAAAGTTTATCGAAACCCGTTGGTTGAGTTGGAACGTTAGCAACTTGGCCTGGATTGGAAATGGAAAAAGAAACAAATAAACATAAGCCATTTCATGTTTTAGCAGGTTGTGCAGGTTATGCATTGTTGGAACCAGAAAAGGTGGCGAACAAACTTTACCATATTTAACAGGATTCAATTATCATTTATCCTTCAGATGTTTTACATCTATTTTTAAGTTAGTCCCCAGAATTGGATGATATCCAGACATTTCCCTTAATTTGGGTTACCCTTGCTCTTTGGGCAAAACCTGTAAGGGGAGATAAGATTCTGATCACGAAAACTACATGTAGCTTGGGGTGAAGCGGAACAAAATAAACATCACTGGTTGCTGTTCAGAGAAATCTGTCTCCTGTTCAACTCTTGCTTGATTTCAATAACCTTTGCTATTGTCTTCAAAAAGTCTGCGCGCCAAAAGAAAAGGACAGTTTTGATAGTCTTTTCGCTTCCTACTCCATGTGATGCGACATTCAGTCCTATTTATTGAGCCATAACAGCTGTCCCATTCAGACAATCTTGGTCTTTTTCATTTTAACAATTTAATTTAGAACTACTGAATGGGAATGTCTGAATGAACTTGTTAAAACTTACCATACTGATCAGACGCCACGTTAGAAGTGTTAGTGACCATGGTATTATTCTGAGTGACTGTAAAACAACCAGAAATAAGAAAGAGAAAGAAGTGCAATTGTTATAAGCCCTTCTTAAAATTTCCAAAACAATAACGGAATGTGCTGATACATAATTAAATCAGGCGCCCTAAGATACGATGTGTGTAGTTTCAACAGCTTAAAATAAACAGGGGTAGGGAGTTGGCGGGAACACTGGCTAATCCAAACTTTCTTGCAACCGTCAACTTTCCTACACTCCATCTCGTTTCACGTTTTACACTGTTATCGAATTTGGAATTTGCACAAATTTTCATGAAATTCAGCCAACGTCTTCGCGTGTTTGGCAGTAAGATGATGTAGACTGTCGCATACTCGCTGTTCATTCAGTTAGCATACATCGATGAGAGTGAAAGAAAACTCTCGCCCAATACCCCTAACCTCTAGATCTTGTCGACTGACCGAACTTTGTTACTTTGAAGACCAATTGATCAACATGACTCCTGGAAAAATCAGCATTGAAAATACACGCATTTATCTATTCCACTTCCATTTCTATCAATTCCTTCCGTTACTTAGAAGTTAAAAAAAAAGAAAATGCCCAAATACTAACCGGAACCGGTCGGTAGTACCACTGGGCTTGCAGTAGCATTGGAAGCTGCTTGTGTTGGAGACGAAACACCCGCTGTAGGTACTGGGACGGTGACTGATGCAGCTGCTGTAGCGTTGTATGCTGGAGGAGCTGAAGATGGGGCCGGGGCAGCAGTGTAATTAAAGGCGGGAACTGGATAGACAGGCGCCATAGAGGTGTTTGACATAACTGGAGAATTCGTAAGGCAAAATAAAATGAGTTAGTTTATACCCAATATGGCTGGAAGCCTGGTAGCTAGTGTTGGTTCAGGGTTGATATGAGTGACGTAGTGTCATGTTTTTTCTCTTGCAGTACTACTCTCCATAGGAGCAAAAATTAACGTCGAGATGTTTTTGGGAGAACGAGTAAAATGCAGGATGCTACTATCTGTTGAGCAAATGCATGCGCATGTCTCGAACAACCAAATTTCTCCCTCTCCTTCCACTTTTCCTCCTGGCCTCAATGCTACTTTCTTAAAAATATTACTCAAGCAATGCTTGTCATTTAAAGTGAGAAAGGGACCTATAAAAGGTTTGTATACGGTTTTTTTGTGTACATGCGACAGAGACAAAGTTTCAATGTTGACTGTGTGTATTCGTATATTTTCTTGCGGAGTGTTCCAGTTTCTTTTTGCCACGGTTGCAGGTTCTAGGCTAAGATTTTTTTTTGGTGAAAAATCAAAAAAATATACCCCAGTGAACGATTGCTTTATGCTATTGCTTTGTATTTAGCGCTTGGGAATTCAACAGTTCCAAAGAAGTGATTATTTTTTAGCATTAGTCAAACAATACAGCTGCACACCTGTTGAGGCATTTGTTGGAAGATACGCTGGAGCAGGAGTCGTTGGAGCAGCAGGGTAACCTAAATAAAAAATAAGCCAGTGTTTGTGTAAGCTTGATGTCAAACGTTATACAGACGGCATTTTGACAATTGATAAGCCAACAAACCTGCTTGCTGGACAGAGTCACGGAATACAGGGATGCCACCCAGAAGTCCTCCATGAACAACGCCCTGCAGAGGTAAGAGACTTGGGGTCTGTCCGGGGGGGAAGTTGATTATGAATGAAGCTAACACTTCACGATCAGGCGTCTCACTAAAAAGAAAACATAGAAGAAAAGGTACAAAATACGTTTATTTGCGCAAGGTTTGCCTGCTAAAATGTTACGTAAAATTTAATTACCAAAGAGACTCACCTGAGGCCTGTAACGTTCGAGGTGACGGTAAATCCGTAAGTCGAGTAAGCGTTTCTTATCTGTGCAGCAAAGAATAAAAATAAAATGCAATTAAATAACTGTTAAATAAAATTCATTAATAGAATGTTCGAAACAATAATAAATGTTCAAATGTTGTTGTTCATAGTGGTCAATGCGCTTAGCTACACCTAGCTACGTTTACGGGAATGCCCCTTAAGGTCATTCCCCAGTATTGCATTGTGCATCCCTACTGCGCATAATTTCACACGTGATTAGCGCGCGCGCATTAAAAAATGGCGGCTTTTTGTTTACAGCTGGACCTCGCCATAGAGGTAAATCGTCATTTTCTCGCAAACGAGTATGGTGACCTATCATTTTTTTCTGTTGTTTTGAATTGATTAATAAATTTCTCTGTGTAAAATAAATATGGACCAATTCTCAGTGTAGAACAAAAAGCAATCGTCGGAAACGTGAATTTAGCAAGCAATCGTGACTACAATCATGGTGCTATTATAAGGATTTATATGGGTATAAACAAGGTGCTTTTGCTCCTAAACGAACATGGGGACCCCTCATTTTTATTTCAAAATTTAAGTTCCTATAATATAAACAATCAATAGGCAAGGTTTCACAAAAATCTCAGTGCAGGTTCTATTTCAGTGGAATGACCTTAAACTGAAAGAAACAAATATATGAACTAAGTATGATAGGCTTAAAAATCCAAACTGGCGGGAGGCAGACCAGTTGCTTATTTACAGGCATGACCGAGGAGTTGAACTAGAGTCTCCCAAGAAACAATTCCAGCTAAGTGGTCAGAGCGGGACTTGAATCCTCAACCTCCGCTTTCAAGTCCGGCGCCCTAACCACTCCGTCACGCTGCCTTCTGCCAGAATACCAGTAAGTCAATTATTACTTAAAAGCCACTAGCCGTCCCTCCCGCATTGCGTCCCTCAGTCAGGGAGTCAGAAGTCTGTCAGACCTGGAAGTCAGTCAGTCAGTTCCTCTGTTAGTCAGTCAGTCATTCAGTCATTCAGTCAGTCAGTCAGTCAGTCAGTCAGTCAGTCAGTCAGTCAGTCAGTGAGTCAGTGAGTCAGGCCAGGCCGTCCCTCAATATGTACGTCCATTAGTTAGTCATTCTGTCATTCAGTACATCCATCCGTATGTCTGTCAGTGGGTTAGTCCCTTAGACAGACTGGCAGCCATCCCTTCAGACTGTCTGTTTATCAGTCAGTCCTTTTATCAGTCAGTTCTTTACTCAGTCAGTCCTTCGACCCGTCAGTTCGTCAGTCATGCAGCCATTCGTTCAGCCTTGCGAGCAGATAGTCCATACATTCAGTAACGAAATATCAAATCAAAATAAAGGAGCTCACCGCTTGCTCGATATCTTCCGCCAATATCTTGAATGTCGAACTTTGTGTGTTTCCCATGTAGTCGTACCAAGACTCATTTAACTTCACAGTTCCATTCAAAGCTATATTCACGTGTAAAACAAACATCCCAGTTAGAAAGATAAACTCAGTTTAGTTTGAAATTTCACTCCCAGGAATGCATCACCCAGTTAAATCTTAATGTAGATCCAATCAAAATAAATAAGATATCATTGAACTAAATTCATTATTCCAGTGCGCTATAATCGTTTCCAGTGATGGCCTATGCTAAATTGCTTCCGAACGATTCGAAATCCTTGAGAAGGTTCTAGCCTGACGCATCAAATGATAAATGGGACATTAAAGGTATCCTGGGTCCAATCAATCCAGTGGCACTTACATTCCCCAGGTTGTGCATACTGAATGCCAGCATTAGTTGGCACTGCAGCAGGTTGCGTTTGAGCCACGGTTGGTTGAGTCGCAACAGGAGCAGCAGGAGCTGCTGTGGGCTGCGCCACCGTTACATTCGCAACAGGGACAATAGGAGCGGCTGTAGGTTGGGCCACCGTTACATTCGCAACAGGAACAAAAGAAGCAGCTGTAGGTTGGGCCACAGTTTCGTTCGCAATAGGAACAACAGGAGCAGCTGCAGGTTGGGCCACAGTTGCGTTCGCGACAGGAGCAGTGAGGAGAGGGGACATAGGTGGCGGTACAGCTGGAGCAGGAGCAGGGGCCGGAGGAGCAGCCTTAGGCATCTGACCGTCTAAAGAAAGAAACACGGCACAGAAAAACAGTCAGAAAGGATAATTTATTGTGCACAGTATTGCTTGTCGAGTTACAAGTCCAAACACAAAGTACAAATCTTTACTGGGTTAATGTCCTTTCTGAAAGTGCAGCGAAACTGAGCACTGTTAATTTTGTTGAAAGAAAGATGTTTATAGAGTCATTGTCTTAGAACAATAATTGACTAATTTTATGTTTTCTTCCTTCATGCAGATTTTGATATCTGCATTTTTAGGATAGTCAAGAACTGTTCACTTGTTTCACTCACTTGGAATGTTTCGCTATGTAGATGGCCTTTTAGATTTTTAGGACACCTTCAGTCTTTCTGCCTTCCGATGTCTCCGATGGGTTAACCATCTAAGTTAGTGATAGCTGCTGATTATTTGTAAATCAATTCATGATCTTAGACTATCGGAGAAAACTTGTAAGCAAAAATATCATTGGTCCTACAAAAAAACTTAAATGCTAATTTGAAAGTTTGAAAGTTGTAGCGACAGCTTACGCTAGCCAACAACAAACGACCAATAATGGACTTACTCAAGTAATCGTTAAAGATAGCCACATCTCCTAAATGACCGCCGGTAACCAACTTCTTTAGCAGCTCCTCCGGATCAGTTCCATCGGGTTTAAATCGAAGTACGATACGCGCATGCGGACTGCCATCAGGGAACTGACTACGATAAGAGATGAAGAAGGTTCAGATGTAAAATCAAGAGAGTTTCGAGAAGATATGATTTGGAATGAATATTAGCACTGAGAAAAGTCAGTAACCACGTGTTAGAATCTACAAGTAGACCAAGTTTTACAGAAGAAGTAAATACTGGAGCTGCCGTGTTCTTCGCTTTCAGAATGTGTGATAGGCCGGAAAGCTACAGGCCAACTGCTAGCTGAAATCAGGCTTTCAAGAAAAAGTTTGTTTGGCAGCTCTGCAAAATCTTGCAAGTTAAAACTTTGGTTGGCAAGGCAAGTGGCCCAGTAGAGTTCTGGGAGCTGGGACAGTTGGTTACCGTTATACCTTCAGTGTACCAACTGTTTTTACTGGGTTAAATTTCTAAGAAACCTAGCGAAGGGGGTAAATAGCTATTACTTAGCCCCTATAGTAGGATTGCTGAGAACCAATGCCAGAAAGAAGCTAATCTGTTTCTCCAAATCAATAAAAAACTAGTGTTACACTTACTTGTAGCCGATGACTTTAATATCAATAAAAGATGGGTCACTAGCAAAAGCTTTTTTTAACTGAAAGAAAAACAAACAAAAAGATATAATGATACTGATCCTTCTCAGTTTTGCACTAAAAAAATGAATATCTTCAATCCATTATAAAGCTTACTACTCGGGAATGAATTTGTGCCGTTCTGATCTGAGATAGCTATTGCACACTGAAGGATACTCACTGTGTCTTCAATAGAAGAACTGATACTCTTTGTTTTCGAGTTATTTATATCGCTAAGGAAGGGATGCCAGGGCAACTGCAGTTTCACATCGAAAGGAAAGTCTTTTACTAAAACCAAGAAAAGGAATAAAGTTTATTAGCATTGGAAAAGGCGCAGCTTTATGGGCAATAATCTTAACAGGTAGAACAAACGGTTTTTCATAAAGGAAAATTGTTGTACCAGCAGTCTGATATGCGGGCGGCATACGTCATTGAGAAAATATACATTTTATGACTAAACAGATCAGTTTATATACGGAACAACGCTTAGTTAAATATCCAACACGAGAGGCCGTGCTTCACCACATTTCTAAACCCCGACACCAAGCATCGTTGCCTAAATAACACTATGAAATTAAGTCTAAGTACATGAAAGCTATTTGCTAAATGTGGGCGTATATAGTGCAAACAAACAAACAAACAAACAAACAAACAAACAAATAAACAAATAAATATATAAGTGAAACATCCTTTATGTGGTTGTACTTACTAAGGGTCGCAAAGTTTGCTGGGTAACTAGGACCGGTCGGTGTGTTGCTCTTCACTTGGTCTGCTGCACCAGGTTTCGTATTGCCTGAAATAATCACAAACAATCAAAACACCTTTAACTGACTTGAAATTACCCCCTGAAAGGACAAGAAAGACTGAAATGAATGCGCTGCTTTACATTTTTGTTGTCCAATTAAAAAATTAACTCAAGCATTCGGAAAATCTTACGGTGACTACCAGGGCCGCCATGACATCGAGTCGTTTTTACTATACAACTTTCCTGTACTCAAGCTCAGCCGGACACAATTTCCCAAGACTGAATATCAGGTAAAACGTATATCTTACTGTAGAGGACAGGGATGCATGCGGGAGTGATGGCGATGAAACGATTTCCGTTTACATGTGTGTGACCCTGACTTATGTAGTCTTTGTCTCAGCCGTAGTTTGAGTCGTCACGCAACTTAGGAGGAGAGAAGAGAGCTTCGCGTGACGACTCCAGATGACGGCAGCGAAGAAGACTAGACTTACAAAGAGAAACATAAATCAGGCGAGCGATCCTACCTCCTAAGACAACGAAGTAATCGGGATAAACCATCATCCCAGAGATGTGTCCGCCGGACACTATAGCTCGGAGATGTTTGATCGGATCCAGCTCGTCCGACACAAACTGAAGCTCAATGTCCGCTAACACGCTTGAGTTAGGCTCCTGGGAATTTCTGAATTAAAGGAGAGGAAAATAAACCTGGTGAAAATTTGATACTGACTCAAATTCCCTTGTGAGAAAAAATGAAGACGAATACCGCTTCATGAAAGTACGCTGAGGAACGCCCGCACACCAAGGTTTCTATCCGGAGAAACGTAAAATAATCATTCTGAACAGCATAACAGTAAACTAATACCGCTGACAGTGCGCAATATTCCTATAGCTCTCTAATTTAACTATATTATAGCAAGGATCATATCAGTTTTCTACTTACTTTAGCGTCATCACTGCAGAACTAAGATAGTTTGTGTCCCCGATGAGTTCTGTGGTTATCTAAAATTGTTTAAACAATAATGGGCACATAAAAAAAAGACTAAATTAGTTTCTTTTCTTTTCCCTTCATAAATAAATATAATTAAAATTCTTAAACAGGATTCCACATCAGCCTTAGCTGGTTGTAATTCATGCGGGTCCTTTTTCCTGCCCGAATTGGAATTTGGAGCGTTGGTTTTTATGGAGGGAGGGAAACTAGAGAACCCTGGGAAAAACACTCACTCGGAGCAAGACGAGAACCAACAACAAACGCAACCCACATATGGCAATGGGGTGAAATCTAAGCGCGATAAAGCTTAACCTGAGGATTTAATCGTGAATCTGAATTCAGTTTTATCCAAGACAAGACAACGTTTATTTGTAACGTAATTTAAAAGACATACAAATCAATAGTTAAATTGAAAATAACCACAGTAGCTGGTCACCCAAAATAAACATTTTAATTAGGGTTGGAAAGTATAGAATAAATACATTTAAAGTGAGATACTACGCGCGCTGTCATTGGTCGATAGGTGTGTTTAGATAAGAGTTGACGTTTTAGATTCGCGGGTATTTTTGTAAGAAATATTTTATAAAAGCAATATAGTTCTTTTTAGTGAGCTTTCAAGTTTAAAGTTTTTTCCCTTCAGTTTCGAATCAAAAAATTATAAAACTCTATAACAGAGGTTTGAATGAGAGAAATTAAGCTTCGAATAGCTCTGTATTAATCCTAGTTTAGCGTTAATCAGACTTAGAATACCTGACCCGGTATAGATCTGTAAACCTTGATCTTGTCATCAGTAGTTGCCAAATGATATGATTGTGTAGTTCAGTGGAGCCAATGTCTCCAATTATAAACCAAAAGAACTTGTAAATCTTACTAATTACTAAGTTTTGCTGCCTTTTTAATTGTTTTGAACTATTTTGCATCTAGCATGAAGGTTTCTGTGCTCAACGTCTCATGCTAAGAAGGCAGAACAAAGCAATAAAGTAACCAAAAGATTCACCTCCAGGATTTGGTATATCAAGAACTTACCGCGTCAACTATATTTCCGTCCATGAGTTTGTACTGTGAACTTTTTTTGTCTGACATCTCCTCGAGCCATTTTTTCCTGAATTTTATTTCCACCTGGGTTGTAGAGGCTTGAATAAAAATAAATGAAACAAAAGTTATCAATCGTGGTAGATGTTTTAGCGAATAAAGGTAGTGCTCTATTTACAACACTTCAAAGTTGGGAAGACAAAGACCCCGTCCACACTGACGTGTTTTCGTTTGAAAAAGCATACGTTTAGATGCGTTTTCGCCTACCGTCCACACATAAACGATCGAAAAAGCGTACGATCGTTTGAAAACGCTGTCCAGAGCCCATCGTAAGCCGTTCGAAAAAAAATGACGTCGTTCGTATACATTGTAACATATACGTGTGCATACATGAAGTCTGTGGCCAGGTTTTCCAGCGCTTTAGTGTGGACAGGGAAAATACTGCAAAGACGGTAGTGTTGAAGCGAAGGTTTGGACGCGTTTTCAAGTAGGAAAACGCATTATTATAAAGGAAGAAAATTTTGAAACACATTGGGGTGGACGAGACAGATGTAGTCAAGTGCTTTTTTTTGGTAAGCTCATGAAAGCGTAAGTTTTGTTTTCATGAAGCTTTCCGAGCGTATCGGTCTGTACCTTTCTTCTAGAATTTGCTGGTCACAAGTCAGTCCAGTAGGAAGAGAATCTTGAACAATTTTTGTACTCAGATATCTCATCTTTTAGGCATGGAAATAAAACTGGGGTGAATAGAGAAGTCATTGCTTAGCTTTCGATTTAAGACGAGAAACGTTCTATCGAGAGAGTAAAAAATAATTCTCCAAACACCTCATGAATCGTATGCATCGGTGACCTTCAAATGAGGCCCTAGGGTCCCCTTGAATCACTTACGTGGACCTGTCATCAGCTCTCTTCTTCTCCTTGTTAATATGTTTCTCCTCGCTAACATCTGATAGAGGCGTTTTGAAGAATCTTTGGATTTCCCTTGATCTTCATGAACCGAGCGACGGGCATGCGAGTGAGAATGTGACTTATGCTGGGTTCTTTTTTCTAAATAGAAAAAAAAAGGGGAATTATCAAAATCTAATTTCTCCTTGTTGTATCGATACATTGTCAAGCACAATGGTAATGAGAATAGAAAATAGCATCAACTAGAGGATAGGCTTTGATGAACCACTTAATTCTCAAACTAGGTATTAAAAAAATGTATGACAATCAGAAATGAGAATTGACAATTTCACACTTCCCTGAAAAGCTTTATTTTTAAAAGAGAAATAATCTGATAATTTACAACGTTCAAAAACTGACTTCGTAAGCTTTGAATAGAAAAACCTTTCGGTGTTTAGAGGTACATGAAGTTTCCACACTTCTGACCGGTTAAATTTAAAAATATTGTTAATAAATTAGCATCACAAAATTTGTTATGCATTGCAAACATATTTCTTTCCGTTAGCCGAAACTGTTCCAGCCATTTCCTCTTTTGTTTTATCGTTTTTTGTTGACTGAGATTTTAAAAGTCGAAATGGAAAGAGAGAAATACTCTGTTGAGAATCACGTAGATTGCGAATGACACATACAACAAATCTAACTGTGGAACCAACAATAGACTGGGTTACATTTGTGAATATAATAAAATGAAATATGCGACTTATATACCGCTGGAACGTCAATTAAGATACTTACTTCCCGATGATTCTGTCCTCCAAGTTAACAAAAGAAATATTCCGAGCGCAAAAAGTCTCATTTGGTTTTAGGGATATACGCTCTTCGTGATGAGCTCTGAAAGAAATGGAGAAAAATGTGAACGTAGTTAGTAATCTATAAAATAAACAGCACCTTTCAAATGTCGGAGTAGATAACCTTGACATAAGGGCTCTTACTGTCAACTTATTTTAAAACTAATTTTAAATTATAACTCGTACGTTAATACAATCTATTTGCCTCTCATTTGAAAGGCTCTTAGTAAAAAGGGCGTTATACTTCAAGTGGCAGGAATTTCACTTTTAAGTTGTTCAATTTGAAACAACTTTGTTGAAGATTTTCAATGGTAGTTACAGTCTTGCCAAATTATTTTAGATAGATCTAAAATTCCCTTGTAATCTTAGATATATATCTATACGTGAACTGTGAATTTTAAAAGATCTTTAAGAGCCTCAATTTCCCGCTGTGACAACTGGTTGTGACCCAACTTTAGATCACGAAAGTGAACCTTCTAATAAACGCGATTTTTGCCTGGCAAAGAAATGATAAATTTTGCCACTACGTTGAGAGGGATTTCGCAAGTTTGACAGAGACACATTAGACTGTGAATGGCTTCAACTGAGGTCTTAACTTTGTCATGAATCTCACCTGTCAAAACCAACGTAATCGTCTGACAAAATAATGACTTGCTATCCGTGCGCCTTTCAAGTAAAGCGAATTTCAAAACGGTGTTCTAACCTCACTGCATTGAGCCAAGTATTGCTTAGGGAATTTAAGCCTTTAAACAGATCAGAAACACTTACCTAACTATATAAAATCTTGATTTATGATTGAAATACACAAACGAAAGGGACAAGTGAATAGCGAAGAATTCAACAAGGAAGTCTCTCTTGACTTGGCATTATCGCATCAGATTTGTCCTTCTTCGTTGAATTCTTGTGCGGCGATCAAATTCCCATGACACTATTCTCACTCGGGTGGACGTTGAAATTTCCAAGCCTTTTCTTCAACTTGTGTTCCCAGTTAGAGTAATCTAAGTGAAGTGTATAAAGAACAGGACAGGCCCCGGTAGAACAAAAACACCAAGTCGGAGTTGAATCTTATCTTTTATTCATGATGAAAAAAACAATACCGGGCCGTCCATAGGTCACGTGACAGAAATTTCACACCACCAGCTCCATAAGGATGTCACACCTGTTAAATTTTTCTCGAATCAATTAGCGCGCTGATCCACCAGTTAAAATAACTTTCAAATTCATTGATCCCTAGTGTTGAGAATATAAAACCGGGTGGAGTCTTTTTGTTCGAGACCTGTTTTGAGGGCAGCGGGGTTGAAGATCATGGATCGCTAAACTGCATTTTCATTAAAATGCTCTGCCTCAATAGAGCGAGAATTATGGAGTTCGATTTAGCTAACGCAGAGATGTATGTTGACACAAACTGCTTTATAATTGTCACCACCTTGGTTAAAACTCAACGAAACTTTTAACGTAGATCCTAGGTTTGCTGGTTATTGACATAACATTATTTCTTATAATAACATATTTACTTGAATCGAGTTCCGTTGTTTTATCTCCGAAAGAAAAGTTAACTTGAATTACCCGTTACTGGCTTTGTGGAATTGTAGCCGTGTTTGATCGATCAATTCTGGCTAAGCATTTGATATTTCAAGGCCACATGCGACTGACAAAATGAAATTACAAGCACTCATTGGGAAAAGACCGGAAATGTATTTCCGAGCTTTGCAAAATATTTACATAAAGTACCTTGTTTCAGTAACTTCTAGCTTCATTTGCTACACCGGTATGTTATCAGGACATGCAGATACCCACCCAAATCACTTTTCTTTTAGGTTTTAGAGCTAATTTAGAACAAAAACAAGCTTGATTCAGCAAACAGTTTTCGAAGTTAGTTTTAACGTCAAAAAATTGTTTTGGAATTTTAATTTGTTGTTCGTTCTTTAGATATTATATTTATTTAGCTAATTATTTTTGGTGCAATATAAGAACCTCTGAAACGATCTTCAACAGCTGTTCAGAAACAAATCGCACGCGCCAAATTCTGACAACCATTCTGCTGCGACGTATGTACTGTGTGATAAGACAAATCTTCTACCTTTACTTTACTCCAGTTTTGGTACGATGAAGTGCTCTATACATGCTATATGGTCATTGATTTGGCCCTTACACACCTCAGTAATTGTGAATCCTGTCCAAATCTACACTTGATTTAATGCATTTGACAGGACAGAATTTTTCAAAGAGAGTAATCAATTAAAGCGTATAAAAATTCATTTTCCAAAGGCAAAAATGGTAAAGCCACACCGATTTTATATTTGAAAAAAGTGATAATAATAATAATAATAATAATAA